>NC_044367.1:29190187-29245187 GCF_007364275.1 Archocentrus centrarchus | reverse complement strand
CAATGTGTAAAATATACAAAAAATAGAATGTATAAAAATATATACATACATTGGTGCATCTGTACATAGTAAGAAAAGTAAATATGTGTATACATATAATAATGAAGATGATGAATATTGCACTTGGTGAATGAATATTGCACTAGTGAATGAATACTGGATATTACACAATATAGGAATGTCAGATATTGTTCAGTATGAATAATATAATATTGCACAGTTACAGTGGGTGAGTGTGTGAGTTCAGGGTGGTGATTGCTCTGGCGAAGAAACTGTTCTTGAGTCTGTTTGTTCTGGCTTTGATGCACCTGTAGCGCCTGCCAGAGGGCAGCAGGTCAAATAGGTCAAAGCCAGGGTGTGAGCTGTCCTTGATGATGTTCCTGGCTCTGCTGATGCAGCGGGAGGTGTAGATGTCCATCAGGGAGGGGAGAGGGCAGCCAACGATTCTTTGTGCTGTCTTGACTACCCTCTGAAGCCTGACCCTGTCTGCCTCAGTGCAGCTGCCGTACCATACTGAAGAAGAAACAGCCTTTATTGTCCCACAGAGGGGAAATTTGGGTGTAACAGCAGCCGCAGTTATTATAAATATAAGTAAAAATATAATAATTCACACTATTAAGAAAAGAATATAAATATATATAAAATCAACAAACAAGATTAACCTTAATACTACTAATAATAACACTATATACAATGTACATGATGTGCCTGTGTGTTGAACCTTAACAGGCCGGACTATTTACAGTATATTATATATTATCCTACATTGTGTAGGTTATTGTGGTTTTTGTTGGGAGCAGTGATGATTATAAAGTCTTACAGCTGCTGGGAGGAAGGATCTACGGTAACGCTCCTTTGTGCATTTAGGATGCAGCAGTCTGTCACTGAAGGAGCTCTCCAGCTCAGCAACAGTTTCATGCATGGGATGGGAGACCTTGTCCATCAGTGATGTTATTTTGGTCAGAGTCCTTCTGTCTCCCACCACCTGCACTGAGTCGAGAGGACATCCTAGGACAGAGCTGGCTTTCCTGATGAGCTTGTCTATCTTCTTCCTCTCAGCTGTAGATAAGCTGCTGCTCCAACATACTGCTGCATAGAAGATGGCTGATGCCACCACAGAGTCATAGAAGGTCTTCAGGAGTGTCCCCTGCACTCCAAAAGACCTCAGCCTTCTCAGCAGGTAGAGTCTGCTCTGACCCTTCCTGTAGAGCGCATCAGTGTTATGAGTCCAGTCCAGTTTATTGTTTAGGTGAACACCCAGGTACTTATAAGAGTCCACTATCTCAATGTCCACTCCCTGGATGTTCACCGGTGTCCGTGTGGTGGGTCTGCGCCTGCGGAAATCCACCACCAGCTCCTTGGTTTTAGCGGCGTTGATCAGGAGGTGGTTCCGCTGGCACCAGTCCACAAAGTCCTGAGTCCACTGTCTGTACTCTGAGTCATCCTCACCTGTGATGAGGCCAACTATGGCAGAGTCGTCAGAGAACTTCTGCAGATGGCAGCGTGGGGAGTTGATGGAGAAGTCTGCAGTGTAGAGGGTGAAGAGGAACGGTGCCAGCACAGTTCCCTGTGGGGCCCCCGTACTGCAGACCAGCCTGTCAGAGACACAGCCCTGTGTCCTCACGTACTGTGGGCGGTCAGTGAGGTAGTCCAGTATCCACTCGGAGATGTGGTGGTCCACTCCTGACAGTTCCAGCTTGTCTCTCAGAAGTCCTGGCTGGATGGTGTTAAAAGCACTGGAGAAATCAAAGAACATGATCCTCACAGTGCTTCCAGGCTTCTCCAGGTGGGTCAGAGCTCGGTGCAGGAGGTAGATGATGGCGTCATCCACCCCGATGCCAGGCCGGTAGGCGAACTGCAGCGGGTCCAACGAAGACGACACCATGAGGCGTAGATGGTTGAGGACCAGCCTCTCGAGGGTCTTCATTAGATGCGATGTCAGGGCTACCGGCCTGTAGCTGCTAAGATCCTTTGGATGTTTGGTCTTTGGTACCGGTACCACACAGGAGGTCTTCCACAGTTGTGGTACTTTCCCCAGCTTCAAGCTCAGGTTGAACATGTATCCCATGATGCCACACAGCTGATCTGCGCAGCACCTCAGGAGCCTGGAGCTGATGCCGTCTGGACCAGCAGCCTTTCGCACCTTGATCTTACGTAGCTCCTTCCTCACATGATGAGTTGAGAGGGACAAGATGGAGGTGGGGGGTGGGGGTTGTAAGATGGAGTCCTCAGAAGTGAAGGGGGTGGGTGATGGCTGAGAGCTGAGAGGTGTGAGGTCCCAAGAAGAAGAAAGGTTGGCAGTCATTAAAGATGGTGGGGCTGACAGCAGGGGGGACTGGGCTGGGGGAGGGGTGGGTGGCTGGTCAAACCTGTTAAAGAACTGGTTCAGGTTGTTAACCCACTCTAAGTCTCCCACAATCCTAGGGCTTGGTTTGTGGCCTGAAATTGAGTTCAAACTCCTCCAAACCCCACTGATGTTGCTCTGCTGTAGCTGGTCCTCCATCTTCTTCCTGTAGATGTTTTTTCCATCCCTGATTTTCCTTCTCAGATCCTTCTGCACGGCTCTCAGCTCCTCCTTATTTCCTGATCTAAAGGCTCTCTTCTTCTCCTTCAGGAGAGCCTTTATTTCGGAGTTGATCCAGGGTTTGTTGTTTGAAAAACACCGTACCCTCCTGGTGGGCACAGTGTTTTCCACGCAGAAATTTATGTACTCAGTGATGCAGTCCGTGATGCTGTCGATGTCCTCCCCATGAGGGGCACAAAGCTCTTCCCACACAGTGGAGCTAAAGCAGTCTCTCAGAGCTTCTTCAGTCTCCTCAGACCATTTCTTGACTGTGTGTGTCACAACTGGTTCTCTGTGTACCAAGGGTTTGTACACAGGCTGGAGATGAACCAGGTTGTGATCTGAGCCCCCCAGGGGAGGCAGAGGTGATGAGCTGTATGCCTCCTTGATGTTGGCATACAGTAGATCCAGTGTGTTGGTATTCCTGGTGTGGCAGGTGACATACTGGGTGAAGGTGGGGAGAGTGGAGGACAGGGAGACGTGGTTAAAGTCCCCTGAGATCAGAAAGAGGGCCTGTGGGTGCTGTGTTTGGAGTCTGCTGGTAGTAGCATGGAGGACATCGCAGGCTGCAGCAGTGTTAGCAGAGGGCGGCACATACACAGTTATCACAATAACGTGAAAACTCCCGAGGAAGATAGTACGGCCTCAAGCTAACAGCGAGCAGTTCAATGTCCTTACTGCAGAGCGTCTCTTTGATGGTTAGATGTCTGGAGTTGCACCATCTATCGTTCACAAACACAGCCAGACCCCCGCCCCTCTTCTTACCACTCTCCTTGGTTCTGTCGGCACGGATCAAATGAAAGCCGTCCATGTTTATGTGTGAGTCCGGGGTTAGCGCGGTTAGCCACGTCTCCGTCAGGCACATAAGGCTGCTCTCCCGGTAGCTCCTTTGATGTCGCGTTAGCGCCGCCAGCTCGTCCACTTTGTTGGGAAGAGATCTCACGTTTCCCATGATGATGGACGGGATGACGGTCCTGTACCTTCTCCTCTGGCAACGACGACCTATGCCCGCACGTCTCCCGCGTCTCTTCCTTCTCAGTTCGCGGGGAATATCAAGTCGTTCTGCAGGAGTAGGCACAGCGGAGCTCCCGATGGAGAACAGCTGGTCCTGAGAGTAAACAATAGGAGCATGGCCACTCTCGCAGTCTCCAAACATAAACACCATAAAAAGGGTAAAAAACAAAAACAAAGTTTTCCAGAAAAAAGTCTGCTCCATCATGGGGAAAAAGAGCAGAAGATACAGAAACTCAAAAACACATCTAATACTAAACAAAATGAGAAAAAACACGAAATGAGTGCGGAGCTGCTGAAACTGGCTGCCTGCTCGCGCGGCGCCGGAAGCGGAAGTACTGTGATACAGTACGTCAGCAGGCTCTCAATGGATGAGCGGTAGAAGGTCAGCAGCAGGTTTGAGTCCAAGTTGTTCTTCCTGAGGACCCTCAGGAAGTGAAGTCGCTGCTGAGCCTTCTTGATAACAGCTGTGATGTTATCTGACCAAGAGAGATCAGCAGAGATGAGGACACCAAGAAACCTGAAGGTGTGGACCCTCTCCACACGCTTGCCGTTGATGTAGAGGGGAGCTGGGTCAGTCCTGTGCTTCCTGAAGTCGATGATGATCTCTTTGGTTTTCATGTTGTTCAGTACCAGGTTGTTCTCTGAACACCAGGCTGTCAACTTCAGGACCTCCTCTCTGTAAGCTGCCTCATCTCCCTTTGAGATGAGTCAGACCACTGTGGTGTCGTCAGCAAATTTGACGATGAGGTTGTTATTGTGGGCCGGACTGCAGTCATGGGTGTAGAGGCAGTACAGGAGGGGGCTCAGCACACAGCCCTGTGGGGAGCCAGTGCTCAGTGTGCGGGTGGAGGAGAGATGGGGGCCAAGTCTCACAGTCTGGGGCCGGTTGGTTAAGAAGTCCTTGATCCAGGAACATGTGAGAGGGGGGAGGCCCAGGGTGTGCAGTTTGGTGGTGAGAATGTCCGGGATGATTGTGTTGAACGCTGAGCTGTAATCCACAAAGAGCATGCGAGCGTAGCTCTGCTGCTGCTCCAAGTGGCTCAACACAGAGTGGAGAGCTACAGCGATGGCGTCCTCTGTGGATCTGTTTGCACGATATGCAAACTGATGGGTGTCGAAAGTGGGGGGCAGGTGGTCTTTGATGTGCTGGAGAACCAGCCTCTCAAAGCACTTCATGATTACCGGTGTGAGGGCCACAGGGCGGTAATCATTTAGGCTGGTGACAGATGACCTTTTGGGGACGGGGATGATTGTGGCTGTTTTTAGGCAGGGGGGGATGACTGCTTGGGCCAGGGAGAGGTTGAAAATCCTGGTGAGAATCAGGGTGAGCTGGTGGGCACACGTTCTGATCACCTTGCCAGGTACTCCGTCTGGTCCGGTAGCCTTCCTGGGGTTCACTGCCAGGAGCACGCGCCGTACCTCATGCTCCTGGACGGTGAGTGGGGTGCAGCCTGGTGGGGGGGGCAGGACTGGAGCAGAAATCTGCTCTGTCAGTACTCTAGCTGCAGCATTTAGGATCAGCTGAAGGCTTTTCAGGGAGCTTTTAGGACAGCCGGATAATGAATTACAATAGTCCACCCTAGAAGTAATAAATGCATGAATTAGCTTTTCAGCATCACTCTGAGAAAGGATGTTTCTAATTTTAGAAATATTGCGCAAATGCAAAAAAAGCGGTCCTACATATTTGTTTAATATGTGCATTGAAGGACATATCCTGGTCAAAAATGACTCCAAGATTTCTCACAGTGTTACTGGAGGCCAAAGTAATGCCATCCAGAGTAAGTATCTGGTTAGAGACCATGTTTCTAAGATTTGTGGGGCCGAGAACAAGAATTTCAGTTTGATCTGAATTTAGAAGCAGGAAATTAGAGGTCATCCAGGCCTTAATGTCTTTAAGACATTCCTGCAGTTTAACTAATTGATGTGTGTCATCTGGCTTCATTGATAGGTAAAGCTGAGTATCATCTGCATAACAATGAAAATTGATGCAGTGCTTTCTAATAATACTGCCTAAGGGAAGCATGTATAATGTAAATAGAATTGGTCCTAGCACAGAACCCTGTGGAACTCCATAATTAACCTTAGTGTGTGAAGAAGACTCCCCATTTACATGAACAAATTGGAGTCTATGAGATAAATATGATTCAAACCACTGCAGTGCAGTACCTTTAATACCTATAGCAAGCTCTAATCTCTGTAATAAAATGTTATGGTCAACAGTATCAAAAGCTGCACTGAGGTCCAACAGGACAAGAACAGAGATGAGTCCACTGTCAGAGGCTCTAAGAAGATCATTTGTAACCTTCACTAATGCTGTTTCTGTACTGTGATGAATTCTGAAACCTGACTGAAACTCTTCAAATAAACCGTTCCTCTGCAGATGATCAGTGAGCTGTTTTACAACTACTCTTTCAAGAGTCTTTGAGAGACACGGAAGGTTGGAGATTGGCCTATAATTAGCTAAGACAGCTGGGTCAGTGATGGCTTTTTAAGTAGAGGTTTAATTACAGCCACCTTGAAGGTCTGTGGTACATAGCCAACTAATAAAAACTGATCATTTTTAAGATTGAAGCATCAATAATTTGAAAGACCTCTTTGAACAGTCTAGTAGGAATGGGATCTAATAAACATGTTGCTGGTTTGGAGGAAGTAACTATTGAAGTTAACTCAGAAAGATCAACTGGAGCAAAAGAGTCTAAACAAATACCAGCAGTGCTGAAAGCAGCCGAACATGAAGAATAATCTTTGAGATGGTTATGAATAATTTTTTCTCTAATGTCTAAAATTTTATTTGTAAAGAAATCCATGAAGTCACTACTAGTTAACGTGAAAGGAATACTCGGCTCTACAGAGCTCTGACTCTTTGTCAGCCTGGCTACAGTGCTGAAAAGACACCTGGGGTTGTTCTTATTTTCTTCAATTAATGATGAATAGTAAGATGTCCTAGCTTTACGGAGGGCTTTTTTATAGAGCAACAAACTCTTATTCCAGGCTAAATGAGCATCTTCTAACTTAGTGAGACGCCATTCCCTCTCCAGCTTTCGGGTTATCTGCTTTAAGCTGTGCGTTTGTGAATTATACCACAGAGTCAGGCACTTCTGATTTGAAGCTTTCCTTTTCAGAGGAGCCACAGTATCCAAAGTTATACGCAGTGAGGATGTAAAACTATTGACGAGATAATCGACCTCACTGGGAGCAGAGTTTAGGTAGCTGCTCTGTACTGTGTTGGCACGTGGCACTGAAGAGCATAACAATGAAGGAATTAGATCCTTAAACTTAGTTACAGCACTTTCAGAAAGACTTCTACTGTAATAAAACTTATTCCCCACTGCTGTGTAATCCATTAAAGTAAATGTAAATGTTACTAAGAAATGATCAGACAGGAGGGGGCTTTCAGGGAATACTGTTAAGTCTTCAGTTTCTATGCCATATGTTAGGACAAGATCCAGAGTATGATTAAAGTGGTGGGTGGGCTCCTTTACATTGTGAGAGAAGCCAATTGAATCTAACAATAGATTAAATGCAGTGTTGAGGCTGTCATTCTCAGCATCTACATGGATGTTAAAATCACCCACTATAATTATTTTATCTGAACTGAGCACTAAATCAGATAAAAAGTCTGAGAAATCAGACAAACTCTGAGTAAGGACCAGGTGGACGATAGATAATAACAAATAAAACAGGTTTTTGATTTTCCCAATTAGGATGGACAAGACTAAGAGTCAGGCTTTCAAAAGAATGAAAACTTTGTCTGGGTCTGTGATTAATTAATAAGCTGGAATTGAAGATTGCAGCTAATCCTCCTCCTCGACCTGTGCTTCGAGCATTCTGACAGTTACTGTGACTCGGGGGTGTTGATTCATTTAAACTAACATATTCATCCTGCTGTAACCAGGTTTCTGTAAGGCAGAATAAATCAATATGTTGATCAATTATTAAATCATTTACTAATAGGGACTTGGAAAAGAGGGACCTAATGTTTAACAATCCACATTTAATTGTTTTATTCTTTGGTGCAGTTGATGAAGCTGTATTATTTATTGTTTTTGAATTTTTATGCTTAAATAGCTTTTTGCTGATTTTAGCTTTGTTTTTTGGTGGTCTGGGAGCAGGCACCGACTCTATGGGGATGGGGTTTTGGGGGGATGGCAGGAGGAGAGAAGCTGCAGAGAGGCGTGTAAGACTGCAACTCTGCTTCCTGGTCTCAACCCTGGGTAGTCAGTTTTTAGGAGGGTTAATAAATTTGGCCAGATTTCTAGAAATGAGAGCTGCTCCATCCAAAGTGGGATGGATGCCGTCTCTCCTAACAAGACCAGGTTTTCCCCAGAAACTTTGCCAATTATCTATGAAGCCCACGTCATTTTTTGGACACCACTCAGACAGCCAGCGATTCAAGGAGAACATGCGGCTAAACATGTCACTCCTGGTCTGATTGGGGAGGGGCCCAGAGAAAACTACAGAGTCCGACATCGTTTTTGCAAAGTTACACACCGAGTCAATATTAATTTTAGTGACCTCCGATTGGCGTAACCGGGTGTCATTACTGCCGACGTGAATAACGATCTTACCAAATCTACGATTAGCCTTAGCCAGCAGTTTCAAATTTCCATGAATGTCGCCTGCTCTGGCCCCTGGAAGACATTTGACTATGGTCGCCGGTGTTTCTAGCTTCACGTTTCTCAAAACAGAGTCGCCAATAACCAGAGTTTGTTCCTCGGCGGGTGTGTCGCCGAGTGGAGAAAAACGGTTAGAGACGTGAACAGGTTGGTGGTGTACCCGGGGCTTCTGCTTAGGACTACGCTTCCTCCTCACCGTCACCCAGCCGGCCTGTTTTCCCTGCTGCTCGGGATCTGCTGGGGGGGAGCTAACGGCGGCTAAGCTACCATGGTCCGCACCCGCTACAGAGGCCTGGCTAGATACAGGATTTTCCAGGGTGTGGAGCCGAGTCTCCAATTCAGAAAGCCTGGCCTCCAGAGCTACAAACAGACTACATTTATTACAAGTACCGTTACTGCTAAAGGAGGCCGAGGAGTAACTAAACATGTGACACCCAGAGCAGGAAAGTGCAGGAGAGACAGGAGAAGAAGCCATGCTGGTAGTGAGTCAGCTAAGGGCTAAGCTACTAGCTGAGCTAAGCTAGCGAATTTCTAAAAACAAATAAAGTGAGTAATGTGAATACAGGTGATTCAGCAAAGAGTATGCTATTTAAAGTAGGTGAAGATTACACTAAAATATGTTATTATCCAGATAAATCGAGTTATACAGATATAACAGCTAACAGATAGCAAAACACTGTGCTCCGAAACAGGAAGTGATACAATACCGCAGTGAGAGCCAACACCAAGTATATACACACACATACACATATACACACATATATATATATATATATATATATACAGGGACTAGAAAGAGAGAGCATATTTCTCCCATATTGGCTTCTCTTCATTGGCTCCCTGTTAAATATAGAATAGAATTTAAAATCCTTCTCCTCACATACAAGGTCTTGAATAATCAGGCCCCATCTTATCTCAAAGACCTCATAGTACCATATCACCAGCTTCCAGCTTGGATTCGGGAGACAGACACCCTCTCTATTTTTAAGATTAGGCTTAAAACTTTCCTTTTTGATCAAGCCTATAGTAAGGGCTGGATCAGGTGACCCTGAACCATCCCTTAGTTATGCTGCTATAGGCCTAGTCTGCTGGGGGGTTCACATAATGCACTGTTTCTTTTCATTCACCTTATTTACTTTGTTTATACTCCGCTTTGCATTTAATCATTAATTTATATTAATCTCTGGCTTTCTTCAACAGCATGTCTTTTCTCTCCCCTCAGCCCAACCGGTCACGGCAGATGACTGCCCCTCCCTGAGCCTGGTTCTGCTGCAGGTTTCTTCCTGTTAAAGGCAGTTTTTCCTTCCCACTGTCGCCAAGTGCTTGCTCATAGGGGGTCATTTTTGACTGTTGGGTTTTCTCTGTATTATTGTAGGGTCTTTACCTACAATACAAAGCGCCTTGAGGCGACTGTTTGTTGTGATTTGGCGCTATATAAATAAAATAAAATTGAATTGAATTGAATTGAATGTAGTGCAACAATTCGTCTTTCAAGATCCTCGGAGAGTTCTTTGCCATGAGGTGCCATGTTGGAACTTTCAGTGACCAGTATGAGAGAGTGTGAGAGCTGTACTACAAAATTGAACACACCTGCTCCCTATGCACACCTGAGACCTAGTAACACTAACGAGTCACATGACATTTTGGAGGGGAAATGACAAGCAGTGCTCAATTTGGACATTTACGGGTGTAGTCTCTTAGGGGTGTACTCACTTTTGTTGCCGCTGGTTTAGACATTAATGGCTGTATATTGAGTTATTTTGAGGAAAGAATAAATTTACACTGTTATATAAGCTGCACACAGACTACTTTTCATTGTGTCAAAGTGTCATTTTGTCAGTGTTGTTCCATGCAAAGATATACTTAAATATCTGCAGAAATATGAGGGGTGTACTCACTTTTGTGATACACTGTATAAAGAAAAAGTGGGAAAATGAGGGAAATGTGAAATATATCTCCAAGAAAACTTGGACTAAAATATGCCAACTACAATGGACAACAACGGGGTCTATAACACATGGCTGCAGTTTCTTTCTTTTGTGAATCTGCCATTTTTTCTTTAAATTTGCTGCTGTTTTCTGCAAAATTTGCCATTTCTTTATCAAACATTTGACAATTAAAAACAAAAAATTTGCACACATTTCCCATTTTTCTTTTACGTTTCTCTTTCTCAGAAAACTGCCCTTTTTGTTTTTTGTTTATTGTTTCAGCTGTTGTGGCATTTCCTCTTCTGTTACAGGATTCTGATCCTTGGAGGTTCCGGGGGAGTGGGAACATTTGCTGTACAGGTAAGGATGAAAAGGTGGACAGTGGAGACCACTTTAGTTACCTAAACACCTGACATGAACACGGCTGAATATTGCATCTTACATTACACTGAAGTAACCTGTGGTGTGCTCGAGTCGTGCCGCGCTCTGAGGTTTTTTGATCATGATGGTGTACAGAATGTCTGGAACCAATTTCATACATTTCTGGGAAACTAAATCTTGTGCTCTCCATATAAACATAATGCAGTATTTGGAGAATAGTCACGGCTGTGGCATGCAAAATGGGGCATGGTTCTGATTGACTTTTTAGATCAGGATGATGTCAAAAATGCTGAAATAAATTTTCATGCATTTCAGAGAAACTAATTCTGTGGACCGCCATACAAATTTTCATTTGCTTCTGTAAGGGGTGCTATTGCATCTACAGACTTGAATCTGTAGTTATGGATTCAGCCTGGGTCTGTACATGAGTGATTACATTTTTAGGCTGATTGGGCAAAGCATGCGCGAACGAGTGCAAAAACAATTTTGTGGTGAAAGAGAAAAATGAAGGCCACTTCATCGACCTGGTGTGACAAGGCCGTTGAATATTCTACAAAACCTTCAACAACTTTTGATGCCCTACTTGTCTAGATGATGCTTAGCCATTTTGATCTCACTGGGTCAAATGCCGTAGGAGGAGATGATTCAAATAGCAGGTATGAAAATGGCAAAAATTGACACCTTAATTTGAAGATGGCTGACTTCCTGTAGGGTTTCAGCTACGGGTCCAGGAGACTTTTTTGCGTGTCTTAGGATGTTACACGAGCCTGCACAATTTCAAATATGTAGATAAAATGTAGCTCCGGAGCTATGCAAAAAACATGGTATTTAATGATGTTTCCAGGTCCCACTAGGTGGCGCTCTAATGTTTAGGGACTTTATGTATATCAATGTGTCCAGGGCAGGAGGCTCATCAAACCACTGAAGTTTGACGCAGATTGAGCAATGTGGCTTTGAGTTCGATCCTGATTGGCTCTCATTCATACCTACATTGTCCAATCAAAATTTTCTGGCAAGTGATCAAATTTCTGTGGCATCACTGCCACACCCTCTGGTGAAAATTCACCATTTTTTAAATTTAGATTTCCCCTGGTGTGTAAATTAGACAAACCAAAAATGAAGTTGATTTCTACCAAAACCTATGAGTTATTAGAGAAAGTATGAGGGCAGGAAATCACTAAAATCACCCATTTAATTCAAAATGGTGGACTTCCTGTTGGGTTTAGGGCACCCAGCGGTCTTTTTTTGTTCGTCTAGACATGTTACATGTGTGTACCAAATTTCATATATGTACATGAAACACAGCAGTGGGAATTGAACTAAAGGTGGCGCTTTAGAGCTATTTTGAAACGGCCATGCCTGAAACCATTAAAATACGTAAATATTCACCAGACCCGTCATGTGTGCAAAATTTCATGAGTTTTTTTAGCATGTATAGGCCCTCAAAAAAGCAATTAATTTGCTTAAATAATCAAAAGCAGATACAATAGGGCCTTTGCACACAGGTTGTGCTCGGGCCCTAACGAATAAATATTTAATTTAACTGAAATAAAAACAAAAACTAACTGAAGAGATACTGCACCCTTTATAAAGCTAAGTCAAATAAAATGAAAATATACAGGAAATGACTTTGGTTGTTATTAGTTGTGTCAGAACCAGCCTGAGACTTTAGTGGATCTGTTTATGGTTACATGAGTGTAATCAAGTGTTTTGTTGCTCGTGCTTTGATGCTCTTAAATCTGTTTCTGTTTAGATGAAGCTAAACAGAAACAGCAAATTAATGTATAAAGAGGCTGTTTGAGGACAGAATAAATATTAAACTGCCGCTCCTGTTTAGATGGTGAAGTCGTGGGGAGCCCATGTGACTGTTACGTGCTCCCAGAATGCCGAACGGTTCGTAAGGGGGCTTGGGGCAGACCACGTGGTGGACTACACTGCTGGGCCTGTCGAGGAGCTGCTCAGTGTTTTGGAGAAGTAAGCCTACCTCGCTCTGAGTGAATCTCTGCCTCTGTTTGCCATCTTCCCGCTAATTTACTTTTTACCTTCAAGATTCGACCTGATCCTGGACAACATCGGGGGTGACACGGAGCATTGGGCGCTGAAGCTACTTAAGCCATGGAGTGGCGCCAAGTACATCACCCTCGTGACGCCCTTCCTGCAGAACACTGACAGGCTGGGTGTAGCTGATGGCATGATGCAGACCGCTGCTACAGTGGCCACCAAAACCTTTAAGGTGAGCATGGAGTTTGACCATTTACTTAAAAATAGGGGTTTACTACACTTCCCCCGTTTCTGAAATGATCCGAGTGGAGCAGGTTGTATGATCAGAATATTGAACTATTGAGAGATTCATTCAATGGTAGGCACTTGCTTTTCAATTTTAACATCTGTGTATTCATCAAAGACACAGGGAGAGGGCATTTGACCACATGCTTTTGGTGGGCTCTTCAAGGTTCGGGTATCAGGCCTGTTGTGGGCCATCTGGACCCAGTAGAACTACAGTGGGAGTTGGTTCATATTGCTGGCAATAAGTCAGGCTTGTTCCTGGTGGATGTTGGCCTCTACTAGGGCTGCCCTTTGTCTCCAATTCTGTTCATAACAAACAAAACTTCTAGATGCAGCCTAGCTGCAGGTTCTGAGTGTGTCTGGTTCAGTGGTCTCAGGATCTCATGTCTTGTTGGTTTGCAGTTCTTACTAGGGCTGCAACTAACGACTATTTTGATAGTCGATTAGTCATCGACTATTGAAACGATTAGTCGACTAATCGGATTATGAATTGCATAATTATGAAATGGCACTTATTTAGCTATCAGCTTTTACATTTAGCATTAGGTTATTTAAAATGTGGTAGTAACACATACTTCATTCAAAACCTTTAATCAGGTTTGCTGCTGATATGACTAACGGTCCATTTTTCCAACCATAAAAAAAATATATAGTACTTTTTTGTCCCTGTAAAACAAAGTTTGCATAGTTTTACCAGTATCCCCCATCACTAAACGTGCGGCTGAATGCTATCCGATCTCGTTTCTGGGTCCAAATGATTCTAAATAAGCAGCAACGGTATAACCCAGGGGTCGGCAACCTGCGACTCCGGAGCCGTATGCGGCTCATCCAGGCTTAATGTGCGGCTCGTGGAAGTAAATTATCAGTATCCAGTTGAAGTGCATTTTGTTTTTCTCAGTTCGGTTTTTGTTGTAGTTTTAAATTGGAACATTAGTGTGATCTTGAAATATTAAAATAAAATCATTTTACTTATTTATTTTAGTTTCTCAATATATGCGTCACTCGCGGTAACCTATACCGGCTTCCGGTAGCGGCTACCGGCTTCCGCTATTATTTGCGGCTTTTCCGTGTAAACCGGGTTCAAATGGCGCTTTCCGGATTACGGGTTGCCGACCCCTGGTATAACCAATGACTGGTCACTATTAAAGATGATTCTAACATACCTTATCAACTGCAGCTATTTCCGCTTCTCTTTTTATCATCAGTAAAATCACACCTGAGTGTGTTTTTTTCGAGTTATAGCAACCAGGGACACAGCATTGCGGCAACTTGATCACGTGACAGTTTGGACCAGGAAATGGAATTCTACGTCATCACTTAACAGCCGGATTGCGCATGCATGTGTGAAGCTCGCCAGAGAAAGACGGACAGGAAGATGTCTCACTACGTAAAAAAAAAATCACCAGTAATAATAAACGACTATTGTCAACAATTAAATTCGTCGTCGACTATTTTTATTGTCGATTATTGTCGACTATGTCGACTAATCGTTGCAGCCCTAGTTCTTACACATCTAAAAATATGGTTCTCAACCAGAAAAGAGTGGAGTGCTCACTCTGGTTTGGGAATGAGTTTCTGCCTCAAATGGAGGAGTTTCTCAGGGTCTCGTTCAAAAGTGAGGGGAGAGTGGAGCAGAAGATTGACAAACAGATTGGTACAGTTTCAACAGTGAGGCATGCCAGCCTGTTGTGGTGAAGGTGAAGCTGTTGATTTAGTGGTCGATCTACATTCCTACTTTAATCTTTGATGACAAGCTGTGGTAGACTGAAAGAAAAAGATTGAAGCTCTCCATTAGAAAGACCGCGAGGAGCTCAGATATTCAGGAGACCCTCAGAGTAGAGCTGCTAGCCCTCCACATCGAAAGGAGCCAGTTGAAGTGGTTCAGACCAGAATGCCTCCTAGGTGAGATCTCTTGGACAGATTCAACTGGGAGGAGGCTGTGGGCAGACACAAGACATACGTGATTAGTGGTTGCAAGTGACTCTTTTTTTTTTTTTTTGGCCTTTTCTTGGCTTTATTTGAAAAAGTTTCATAGTGAAGAGTGATGGGAAACCGGGAGGAGAGATGGGGAAGACATGCAGTAAATAGCGACAGGTCAGGACTCGAACCAGCACCATCCACACGCCACGCGGTGGTCACCTGCTCACGCCCTGGTGCCTGAATGTGACTCTTAAACTCGCACATAATTAATTGTACAGATGATGTTTAATCTTGTCTGTTAGATTGGACTCCAGTGTTCCATTTCCGAGTATTTTTTTTACTATTAAGAAAACAATTAGTAAAACAGCCACCAAATGGAAGGAAGAAAAAAGTGGGGCTTTTGTTCAAGAGTTTTAAGAGCTGTGAAGCTGGTGAAATGAAGAAGTCCCTGCAGTCTAAAAGCACCTAATATTACATGCACATTGACATGTTCAAAATTCAGGCCGTATGGAAGCAGTACTATATGCAAATTTATTTCAGGTGCCGTTTACACAAGACCGTTTTCATTTTGAAACGGTGTCGTTTTGATGCGTTTCGCCCTTCTGTTTACACGACAACAGAGTGAAAAACGATGTGTTTCGGAAACGGGGTCCAGAGTGGAGCGTTTCAGAAACGCACCGGCTTGCGTTCTCGTGTAAACACTTGAAACCGGGGTGATTTGAAAACGCTCGACTCGCACATGCACACTATGGTTGTGACAGCCACAGTTTTTCGCGCACGCGCAAATTGATAAACAGTACTCACGGATTCACGAGTGCTTCTTATGCTTTTCTTGTGTTTTTACCGTTTTGTAATTCAGCGTTGTGTGCACCAGCGATCCAACCTCATTGTCAGTCCACACAAAACCTCTCACATTGGCCGTTTTGTAAGTAATGAACAATTTGCCGCACTACCTACTGTGTCACTTCACGCATGCGCGTCTTGCATAAACAAACTTTGCAAAGAGAAAACCAACGCCAACTTGTGGCCTGGCATGGGAACTACATCGTTTTCATCGTTTCCATCGTTTCACATGTCATCGTGTAAACGCGGATCGTTTCTGAAACGTCATCGTGTAAACGAAAGGCTGAAACGCATCAAAACGACACCGTTTCCAGTGAAAACGGCTTCGTGTAAACGGCACCTAAAAGAGCCTGAAATAAAGCTCTTTGGACAGATTGAACCAGGGTGAAGTTGTAGCAGGAGGAAGGAAGAGAAGTGTGAAGAAGGAGAGGAACAGCTCACACCACATCATCTGTCTAACATGGTGGAGGCAGCATTAGGCAGCCGGCTCACTGATGTTTACTGATGATGTGACTGCTGATAGAAGCAGCAGGTTGAGCTGTGATGTGTTCAGGGCTGCTCAGATTCAGACAGATGCTGCAAATGGATCAGGGCTTCACAGAGCCAACATAAGCCAAAGCAAACTGCAAAAGCAACCCAAGAGTTTCTCAAGGCAAAGAAATGGGATATTCTACAACCCAACAGAGCAGCTTATCAGTTATTAAAGACAAAACTGAAGGCAGAGAGAGAGAGACCCAGAAAACAAGCTTCAGCAGAGCATCTCAAAGGAGGGGAAACAGTATTTGGTGACTTCAGGCAGTCACTGACCACAAACGATTTTCATTAAAAACAATCCGTATATTTAAAATAATATTAGTTTGTCTAATTACTTGTGAGCCTCTGAAAATGTGTATAAAATGGCTGTAATTCTTCAACAGTCAATGCAGTTAATCCTCCTCAAATCACATATTGATAGTTGAATTTAAAATCCAAGACAAATGTAGAAAACCTGTGTCAGGGACCTGACCGCATGTTAACTTTAATCTAATGTAATTTAATCTCTCAGCTAAGAAAACAAGACACAGACAGCAGCAGTAACTTGTTTTAAACACTGAGTTATCTCTTTGCACATGTTGTTTCTGTGGGTATAGCTGTAGATTGTGCGGTCAGGAGAAAGAGGATGCAGCAGTGCACTGCGTGCAAACTGTACGATGTTCATTTACTGCAGCAGGATGTTGCTTCCTGGTGTGTGTCTGTAAGTATGTCTGTAAGTGGATGGTGTTATATTTTATATTTCTTCTAACTGAAGAGTTGTTTTCATCTACCTTGGAGCACACATGATCACATGGTGACCGAAAAGACAGAACAGCTTCCTCTTTATCTGAAATGATGCAACTGCAGCATTTCACACACTTTGTGATCTGACGTTAGACTACAAAGTGTGTGGAAATAATCGACTTCTCTATTTTGTTTTTGTGCATTTCCACCTGTTTCTTCAGTTATGAAGTTGGATATTTATGGAATTGCAAGAAATGTGCAGTGTATATAATAGAAACCAAATCCTAAATAACTTTACTATTAACCTGCACAAGTTCCACAGTTAAAGAGATTATTACACAAGTAGAAGCTATAGCACATTAGATGTTTTCTGGTAAATTCTAAGCCTTCCTGGTCTTGAGTGTGGACAGTGGTTTGAGTGGTTTGTGTGTTGTAAACTGCATTTCTATTCATGAAGGCATCTCTTGGTTGTAGATTTGAGGGTCAAGGGTGTTCTTAATTTGGTCAGATGTTGTGAAGTTGTTTTTCTTAACCATGGCAATGATTCTGTCATCATGCACTTAAGTTGTTCTCTGTGGTCTTTCAGGCCTTTTGGTGTTACTGAGCTGGTTCTTTCTTTCCAAGATTGTTGAAGTTTTTGCTCTCTCTGATTGGATTATTTTGGTTTTTCAGTCTGATGGCCGCCTTCACTTGCATTGACATGTTTAGACTTCAATTCACATCACATTTTTTTAAATAAAGAAAGTATTTCAAACTGAAACAGGATCAGAGATCGGGGTGACATGAACGGCTTTAGTTCAGAGTTTCAAAATATAGTGTGTGTATAGTGCATAAAATGACTTTTGACAGATTCACAGAAAATTATGATTCTTAGTTCACTTGAGTGTTTAAGGGTGTTTCAGCTCATTTTGGACCTGCAGATCTGATCTGCATTTATAAAAAGAGATGCGAGTTTAGTCAGGAATGAGTCATGGACCAAAAGACAGAAGATTACAAAAGACAAAAGAAAAAAAAAAAACAGCTGAAGAGCATCATATGTTCCATTTTAACAAACTAATTATTTTTACAGGTTTATAAGTTTAATACGGAATGTTGCCATTTGTTAGTTAATCCTATTTTAAATTTTCAAGATTAAAAAATGAAGCTCTGTCTACAGTTTCAGAGGCGCCGCAGTGAGTCAGTCCCCATAGACATGTTAAAACATTCTAGCACAAATAAACATGTTTACTGCCTGATACAGAAACTGCTTTGGCCTTTGTGGATAATTTCCTCCTTCATAACAACTGTATGGGGGGAGAATGTTTCTATAACTCACCTGTTTAAATTGGATTAATGTTAAAGTGTGCGTTATTAGGGGCGTGGCCTCTGAACTGGACCTCTGGACTGTGTTTGTGCTGTTGGAGCCTTTTGGAGCATTTTTTAATGCAATTATCGGACCAATAATATGGCTGGTGTGGCTTCATTGGACTAACAAACCGTTCAGGAAATTGGTAACTCAGCACTCTGCTCTCTTGTCCTTCTGTCTTCACTTTTGGCTAAAAAAAAAAAAAAAAAGGCATGGTGGGGTTTCAGAATGCATAATTACTGGGTTATGGTGGATGAGTTCATCTTCTGTATACAGTCTGATTGTTTCTGCTGAAGACATACTTAAAATCAGTGTTTACTGACATATTAAAAAAAATCTGACATTACAACAGGCATACTGTTTTTGTTTGTTTGTTTTGTTTTGTTTTTTTAACAGTTTTAAAGTAATTGTACATGAAGATGAGCTTAGATGGAGGTAGCAGGCTGGGGCAGCCCCCACAGAAACCTTAGCTGACCCTAATGCTTATCGGTTAGTTTTTCTTGTTAAAAGTAAGGTTAACGAGATTGTGTCACGCCATTGTGGTTACCCCCCTGAGTGTGTGGTAGGTGGTACAGGTTTTACTCACATTGACTTTCTCCAGAATGAAATCTATAACTTTTAATATTTTAAGGTGATGCAGGTTGAAGGTAATTTGGAGTAAATCTGCGGGAATGAAACTCCTTCTTTGTGTCACTGTTTTCACTTCCTCTTCAGCATGTAGATTAAGTTTCCAGTCCCCCTCCCCCATTCTCTTACCACCTTTAACCCCATTGTTCTTCTGACAGTTAACCATATAGAGTGACTGTTTCCATTTCCATAGAAGGAACAGTCAGACTTTCTCTGCATGGTTGGAGAGGAGTCATCTGCTGTTTATTTAATATCAGCATTGTCTTATCATTTCGTGCCCCCAGTGTCCCTGTAATCTAACGCAGATCTGAGAATGACTTTTCCAGCAGCTCATTCATAGTTTTGCTGTTTGCTGATGATGCTGAGGATTTTTCTGTCAGAGGTGGGGAGTTATTAGTTTATAAATATGAACTTGCACTAATAATGTTTTTGGTAGTATTGTACGGAAGGTTAAAATGGCCAGAATTATTGATAAATAAATAAATGTGCCACAAAGAACATTTTTTTAAAATTTCTGCTGTCACATTCATTTCTTTCTGATCCTCTTACCTTTCCTGTTTTGGTGCAGCACCTGATGAAGGGGGTTCACTACCGCTGGGGATTCTTTGCACCCAGTGGTCCTGCGCTGGATGAAATCAGGGATATGGTGGATGCAAAGCAGGTATGATGCTGGATTTAATCCTCTGTCATGTTTTAATATTTTTATATCGTGAGCACATTAAATACCACAGACTGTATATAAAAGATGATAGTAGCTTCTGGTTATAGAAGGCAAAGCCTTAAACATGCATTTTATCTAATGGCCCCTCTGATTGGATTGGATAGAAACTAGTAAATTTATGGTCTCATTTGCTAGTTTTAAAGTATACAACATAATGCTTATTTTGGTCTCATTTAATGATAAAATGAGTTGTAAATGGGGCTACTGTGAGTTTGTCAGTTTCGGTTCTATCACATCTGATTTTAAAACACTGAGGTGCCAAAAACACTCAGCTTGAGTCTTCACAGTAAGGCTTTGAACGGTGGTTACACCGTTCCTTCATATACACACTCTTACATTTTATCATTTATCAAAAAATGTGTATTTTAAAAGTTTTATTTAATTAAACATACTTGAGAAAGTCATAGTCATTGAGTGCATTTGATATTTCATCTATTATAATGCAGTGTGTAAAATCAGTGTATGGGAGAGTTCAGCAACAGCAAGGATGTAACTTTCAGTGGAAGAAGACTTTCTAAAATCACATTTTGGGGTAACTTAAGCAACATTTTAAATTATTTTAGTTTTTATGTCCTGGTGACCACTGAAATTAAAAATAACAGACAGAAGAGAAGAGAAGATTAAGATGGCTGCCGAGTGGCAAAATGCTTCTAGAAGTACTGAAAGTAGCTGAAAGTGATTCATACCTTAAGCAGGTATCACCTCTTTATTCCATATCAGTTTCTCACAGTGAGCATGCTCTTGCAGAAACACAGTCAGTGTGAAGAAGCATGCTCACTGTGAGAAAAGTGGATAGATAGCTATGAAGGCCTTAAATTAGACCTATCCTGCTCACGTCCACCATTATACCTTTACTCTTTGACTCCACCAAGTGGTGTTCCAGTTTCATTGAACTCTGGTGATGCTCACTGTTGTTTCACGTCTATTTTTCTTTATTTTTTACTCAGTTTAACACTTAAAGTGAAAGATTATCTCCCAGATGTGGAGGATGTCACATTCAGTTCTCTTTATGTAAATGAACCAAACTCACTTTTCTTCACTAGACTATTCCATGTGTCACAGTTCAGTTTGTTTGTGAATCATTTGGGACATAAAATATTAGGGGTCCATGAGAGGTCACAGATGGATCACAGTTGGAAAAAACTGATAATCTGAGCTTTTGGAATTACTGTGTGAACACTGTCATCGTTAGAAACTTTGGCCATGTTTAATATGAATATTGACCTCTGGAACTATGACAGAATATAAACAGAACACTTCAAGAGAACTTCCTCACTGATTTGTGTCTCTCCTCTGTCTCAGGTCCGGGCTGTGGTGGAAGAAACTTTCAGCTTTTCACAGGTTCCTCAGGCCTTTGAGAAGGTGGAGAAGGGTCATAACCGAGGAAAGACTGTAGTCCAGATCAACAAAGGCGGTGACGACGTATAGTGTTTGTACATCTTGAAACCAACTAAATATAAAGGCCTCAGTTTACTGAGTGAGAGAGACAGACTTTCATAGACTCAGCCCACAAAAATGGATTCTTGATTTAAATTTAGCTGCTTCCCCTTTGAGATGTTCTCCTTGTGTACCTCTGGAGCAAACACCAAATCCTGTGTTAAACCATTCGGAGGATCATCGCTGTTAATTAGCGATGAGGACTCAGTGAACTTGTGTCACACGTTCAGACCACACAGGTCAGCATGGAAATGTTTGCTGGGGCAAAGATGCCCTGGGTATGCTGAATTTGCTTGGTCGTACACTGCTCAGGTAAACCTAGTGTGTCATGAGACTACTGCTGCTTTCGCTCAGGACACGGCTCATTGTGGTCTCTTTTCCTCATTATCCCAAAAGCTTTAATAGGTCTGTTAAGCTACCAGGAAGAACACTTAGTGTAAGGTGTGTTCAGTGTCTCTATTCAGCAGTCTTCTCGACATCTAGTCTTAGCTAATAAAGTCCACGTGTCACTGTTTGGACATCAGAGGCAAACAGAAGCCATGCTGGAAGGTGTCCAGAGGTGCACATGAAGAGGACCCTGAAGGGGAAATCAAATTTAAATCGGGTAAGTGGGGTGATTGCACCTCGTTTTCTATCCAAAGTACATTCATGAAGTTTGTATGATTGCTTCTCTTCCACCATTTGGCTTTTCTACTTTTTATTGTCAAACAATAAAAAAACAGACAGAAAAAAATCATGTTTTCATTTTAATGTGTAACCATATTCTCAGACATTTACAACTAGCAGATGGCTGCAGAGTTAAACTCAAAGTCTACACAGTGTTTCTGCACAAACAATACAGTGAAGTTTGTGTAAAAAAACTAAAAAGACAAAACTTTACAACAGATCATTTTGATCTACAAAAAGCTTTTGGTGTTTAAGCATGTCACTCTTGATCCTGCTGCCAGTCAGTGTTTAGGAGAAAAGTACCTTACAGGTAAAGAAAAGAGTGCAGCATTGACACAGGGCTGAGGCCTCACTGAAGAAAACAGTCTTTGGTTTAAAGTTCAGCTAAAAAAAAAATTTTTTTTTTTTTTATTTAAAATTCAAAAACACAGAAAATTTCATTGTAATTTAAAAGTTCCTCTTTCCAAGCAACCAAGATGGCAGAGAACATCTGTGTGCTCCACATGGAGCTGTGCCTGAGGGCCCAGCCTCCTGATCCAGCTTCATCAGGAGGCTGAGAGGGTCAAACAGCTGTCACAGCAACTCCAAACTCCACCTCTGGTTCAGCTTTTGCTCATCAAACATGTTGAGGATCACCTGGTTTTTATCATACTGATGGCCACCTGGAGAACAGTGAAACACAGGTGATAGTTTTTAAATTCATCTTTGATTCAGGTATTTGTGGAGTGTTTGGCTGGCTGGATGGATGTTTGGATGGATGGATGGATGGATGGATGGCCTCCCAGATTAAAACGCCCCCAATCCCCCTGGACCTTGGCTCGACACCAAGGGGGACCCAAACCCCCCTTCTCACTTTTTGTTTCTCCAAAGATGTTACTCTTCTCTCCTGCAGCCTCAATTACAACTACATACAAATGACTAATTATGCAAATTAGGTGATGACATCATATAGTGACTTTTAGGACAGCCAGTAGCTACTGTCCTTACTGTGGAGTTGCCAACAGTGGCAACATGTCAGTGTATTATCCTTGTGAGTCTACGAAGACAAGAAACAAGACAAGCTCCTGGGATTTTATGCTTAAGAGGAAGCCCAAAATTGTCCTTTGAGGTCCCTTTTTCCTCTACTTCCCCCTCAGTTTCACTCTGGTCACTATTTTGCCACGCAAAATCAAGCGTAAACAGGACTGTCGCAAGATCGCACATGCCCATTGTGAACAAAACTGGGCGTGCCTGATGGTAGATGGCAAATAGCGGTGAAATAATACTATGGTGCAGCAGTCTAGCAGAAGGGGGGATAAATAAATAAATCAGCCTGGTATTGGTGACGGGGCGGCTTGTGTGGGGTACGCACCCGCTTGCTAATTGCAGTTAGAACAGTTCCGATAGCAAACCAGTAATATTCTCAGCCTAGTGCAAGATGACTTCAGCATAGGGCAGTACTGGGCGATCAACCGCTGGCTTAGAACCCTGGTTAAAGTTAAGTTTGAAGTGAACAGAAGTATCTGACCTTTGACCTCCAGGATGAGGTCTGGTTTGAGGTGGCTGTGCACCACGCCATTTGGGCTGATGCTCCACAGTTGGCTGTCTCTGCCTCGCTCGGGTGAAATGCAGAGCCGGCTGCCCGCCATCATCACGCTGCCTGTGGACTCCAGGAAACACTCCTCGACCACCTGAGGACAGACAGGAGGAGAAGTAGACTACATCAATACATTACATTTTATTCTTAATCTGTAAACACACTGTTTACACTGTTTCAGTGATCCTGAGCATCAGATAAAGTCATGCTTTGCAAGTAAAATGAAGTCAAACTTTCTGGCTCTTTCTGGATATTAGTGTCCCATGTCATCCAGCAGCTGGATAGTGTAGTGGTAACATCTGGATCTTTGGAACAATAGGTTAGGGGTTTGAATGCATCCGGGCCATGCATCCAGTAAGGCTACCCAAGCCTACCGCACAATGTGAGTGAGAGAGAGAACTAAAGCCATACTGGCAACAGAGTATTGTCAGGTGTTGAGGAACAAGGGCTATGACATAACAGTGGTATGCAAAAGTTTGGGCACCCCTGATAATTTTCATGATTTTCCTTTATAAAATCATTGGTTGTTCAGATCAGCAATTTCAGTTAAATATATCATATAGCAGACGAACACAGTAATGAATTGGGATGAATTAGACATACATTGCAATGGGAGCAAATTCACAAGTAAACCAGAAAACAGAGGTAGGAATTTTTCAGATTATTCAACTGCACCCAAGTGCAGGTAAATACATGAACTTCATTAAGTTGCACAGGACTTAATTAGCACTGGATTAGAAGCCCAAATGTAGTTTGTATGTAGTGCTGCAATGGTGATCAAAGGATAATGCAGCTAGCCAGTGTTCTGAGGGTGCCTGTTTAAGCAGTTTTCTATGGCGTACCTTGCAGGTGAGATAGCCATCTCGATAGAGCCACACCTGCTCCTCTCCTCCTGTCTCCTCCACGGCCTGAACTCTCATCAGCTTGATGTCATCCAGCGTTCCTGTCAGAGACATCATACATCCCGTCTCCCTGTTCCTCAGGCGGAAGTACATCGGTTTCTGTTTTTGGAGGGAAATGTTCAAAATTCTGTGGTTAGGTTTATATCACAATCAACTGTAACCAACCGTGTTTTTAGTATTTTAACACTTTAAAATACAGTGGCCTTCAAAAAAGTATTTGGCACTTGATGCAAAATCAAATAAACTTAAACCTTTTCTGCTGAAATAAAGTTTGCTGTCACTTAAGGAGGACAGGTTCTGCTTCTCCATATTTCCATAACTACAGAGTTTAATGTTTTAAGCCCACCTTGAATGAAAAGTATGACATAATGCTAAAAGATGGACGACTGTAAACAAGCTGCTCTGCTCATTGAAAATGAGCAGACTCAGATTCGGCTGCTTGTTTAAAGAATCTCTTTCCAGTCTAAGGAGAGTTCTAAGATCACTGCTGTGGGTGCTTTAAAAGGTCTGAAAAATGGAGGACACTTCCACCACAGCTGGTAAGCAGCTCTTCGAGTTTGAAGATGATAAACTCAAAACTAAAACTTTAACTGATCTGTGGTGAAGCTACTATGTACTTGTGCCATGTAAGTGAGGCTTTTTGATGCCACTGTATATTCTTTGATTGTGTTCAGTGGAAAAATTAAAGCTAAACTGCACAGGTGACACTTAAGGTACCGTAGTTACTGAGTTTACTCCTTTTACCTGCAGTAATGGACGGAGGGATCCTATTCGCTGCCAGCCGCTGCACTGAAACAAATCAGCCACTTCGCTTGGTCGGAGAATCAGCTGTCGACCTCTGTAGTTATTGCCCTCATACACCACCCACCTGGAGAGCAGACAGGCAGTTGGGGTTCTTGTCTTAAAGCTTCTTGTCTCCAGTTCACAAAAAGGGAGTGAAATTAATATAAAGAGCATAAATGATGGTTGGCCTTTGACACATATTGACTTAGGGGTTTGTTTGGTGGTCTTAATGAAACTAAAAGAATTTAGCAGCATTTTAGGGAATGTCACAAGTTCATATCAGACCTGTTGCAGGATTTTGAAAGCTGAAAGTTTGGCTAAAGTGCTGAGGTAAGCACTGTTTAGCTAAAAGGACATTTTAAAGTTACTTTTTAAGTAAAAATAAAAACATGAATGTAAAGCTGGTTTGGGTGGATAGTTACACTATTATAAGTGCAGGCCTGTGCTGCCCTTACATAATGTAAATACAAATCTACACCCATCTTACTACACCATTTCAGTCACAGTAAGTGTTGCAGTAGTTGGATACTGCAAATGTTTCACAATAAAAGCGTTAACTATAAAATTGATCCAAACCTACTTTAGTGAAACAAATGTCAGAATGAGAGTGTCAAAAACCGTTTATCCATTTAATTCAATTTTGTTTTATATTTTATTTTATAGAGCCACATCACAACAGTCACCCCAAGGTGCTTTATATTTTAAGGTAAAGACCCTACAACAATTACAGAGAAAACCCAACAGTCAAAACGACCCCCTATGAGAAATTTTGTGACAGTGGGAAGGAAAAACTCCCTTTAACAGGAAGAAACCTCCAGCAGAACCAGACTCAGGGAGGGGCAGTCATCTGCTGTGACTGGTTGGGGCTGAGGGGAGAAAGACAGGACAAAAGACACACTGTGGAAGAGAGACAGAGATTAATAATAACTGATGATTAAATGCAGAGTGGGGTATAAACAGAGTAAAAAGAGGTGAATAAAAAGAAACACTAGACCTATAGCAGCATAACTAAGGGAGGCTTCGGGGTCACCTGATCCAGCCCTAACTATAAGCTTGATCACAAGGGAAAGTTTTAAGCCTAATCTTAAAAAATAGAAAGCTGAAGGCTCTGCCTCCCATTCTACTCTTAAGTATCCTAGGAACCACAAGTAAGCCAATACTGAATCCAACACAAATCAAATTCATTTCAATTAACCTCACTTTATTATTCCCTCAATATCCTCAGCTTCCTGCAGTGGCTCAATCGCCCCGCCGGGGGGGGGGCATCCCACAGTTTGAGAGTCACAGGGTTACAAAAATGTTGTTTGTATTAAAAAAAAAAAACAAAAAAAACTTCCAATTGCAAGGATATAGCAGATTGAATAATGAATCAAGGCTGCCTCAGACAAGAAAGATTCACCCCTTCAATTTATAGTACTTTGTGTTAAATCACATTACCAAATAACTGAATCTTTGGCTTTATTCTTTTTTTTTTGTGCATGTAGTGTGAGTGTAAATCAATAATTTGGCACTGATGTTGATGTAGCTCAGTTCATCAGAATTACAGAATAATAAAAAAATTTTAGCTTTACGTTAGATTTTTTTAGACTGTAAAAATATTTTTACCTAGTTGTTTTGTAAGTGGGGTTCAATTTACTGACACATAATTTAAACTTTTATGCTTCTGTGTGCAAACACACCTCAATCTGAACCAAAACCTGTTGTGTATGAAAAAAATGTTGTCTGATGGCAGCTTTTTCTCACATTTATAAACCGAGCACAGTGCAAAAGTTAATAGTGGTCGCTTACATTCCTCCCTCCACCACCAGGGAGCGTATGCGGGTGTCCAGTCCAGCCTGTAGCAGGTTCACAGCTGCATGCGTCAGCACCACCCTGCGTCCTCTGCAGCCCACCCTAGTGAACAGGAGGATGGAGGGCAGAGAGAACTCCTGTAGGGCCAGAAGGGAGTGTGTTAAATACCTGCAGAGCACCATTGAGGGCTGAAGAGTCTCAGAGAACAAACACTCACGTGTCCTGTAGTCTGAATGGACCGGATGTTCGAGTCTGAGGACAGGAAGCCCATGGCTTCTGTGTTTGGGTATTCTCCCTTCTCCAGGACGTACATGTTCTCTGTGAACTGGACTCCCTCATAAGCCACCCAGCTGACACATTCGATGAAAATCAAATGCAGTTTATTTAATGAAGCCATGAAATATTTCACCTTCATGCCATGAATATTTTTAGAATTACAGGCCCTCAAAATGCATCAAATTTTGCACTTTAATTCTTTTTGCATTAGTTTTAATCCCTCATAACTTCATGAGATCAGGAAATATTTTCAGGGCTGAAAATCACATTTAAACTGCCAAAAAATTGAACCCACTCAAAGTGTCACAATCAAAAACTAGAATTTTTTTAAAATAAATTTTGAGCATTAATATAATGAGATATCAGTTTTATTAAACTGCACCAATTTAATGTATGATATAGAGGAAAAGAACCAAACATCATTCTATATAATAATTTGGACAGATTACAAAAATCTGCCAGTTCAAAATCAAAACAGTTTATTTAACTTTTTACAGTCAAATACAGAAGTCAGTTTCATGAGGTGGCTGGCTGAAGATTTTGAGCTTTTCTAGTGAGCTACATTTAAAATCACTAAAACAGACTTTTGGAAGCTATTTCGCTGCACCTACCTGCCAGCCAGCACCTTACAGGACCTGGGTGTGAAGTCATCATCCAGAGCTGGCACACTGTCCTCCAGAGAGACCAGCCGTCCCTGGAAGTCAGGTTCAGAATACAGCTGGACCTGTAATACATCCAAACAGCCTCAGTGACTCAGCAGGACACACAAGCACAGAGTCCTCATTGTTTCTGCCTTATACTGAGCTGTTCAAGAAGGGATGATACCTTGAATTTTGTGGTTTCCATGCTGTCCTGCAGGACAAACGGGAAAGGTTTTAGAAACACAGACTTTATAACTCTGATTCTTTAACAGATCTTGATGATTTCTTACATGGAAGACAGGCTGTATGGATGCAATCCTGAAGCTCTGAGCTCCCCAGTCCTCTGGGTTTGCATACATGCCTTTCTCCAGGACATAGAGTTCCCCACTGAATCCTGGCTTCTCAAATGCTACCCACCTGCAACAACAAAGACATCATCCTCAGAATCAACTCAGCCATAAAATGCAACCACAGCATCCATCTTTTTGTTTATGTAACGAGTTCTGCAAAGTGTGCTGTAACCCTCAGTTACCCACTCCTTATTTGAATAAAGTGTAGGTTTATGCTACCTCTCAGGGATGTCTGCTGCAACTTGACACTTCTAGAAAGTCCTAAGAAATAGCCATTGTTGATCTAAAATTAAGATAGTTTAAGTAACTGCAAGGCAGTTGCTTAATCCATCTGAAACAACTGCCTTAAGATTAAGGATTTGCAGCCTAAAGCAAATTCTGCTGGACTAGACAGACCAGGGCTTAAAAAAAAAACCTCCAAAACATTAGCTGATGTTGTCTGGCCCAAAAATCTTGTGCACTTCTGGAACTTTTTTAGAGCATCTGTTATTTTTAGATCTGTCTGTACCAGTCCCATTTTACTGGGGCTCTGCAAAAATTTCCTCCAGTGTGTCACAACTCTAACCCTTGAACTTGATTTTTATGGTCAGGAAGCAGCTGAAGTTGGAGGGAGGCAAATCTAATTAATTGTCCAGGCAATGAGCAAGGAGGAGGCACCAGGGCAGACCCAGGACACACTGGAGAGATTATATCTCTTGGCAGGCCTGGGAACGCCTTGGGGTCCTACCGGGTGAGCTGGTGGAGGTGGTTGGGGAGAGGGGGGGTCTGGGCTTCTCTGCCCTCTGGAAATTTTGGTCCAAAACATGTTTAAAAATAGCAATTTTGCAGATTCTGATTAGTTTTCGTTACCATTGATTCCCTTGTTTCATGTGAGGCCACAAAGAAATCTTCATTGTAAAAGGTAACAGATTTGTTTTAGAGTCTTTTAGGTCTGTATCGTACTATTTTGGAATATTTAATCAGAGTTTCAGAGCACCTTTCAAATATCATTTGGAGTGAAACTGTGGTGGAGGCGGTTAGTCATTCGGATGAACTGTTACAACTCCATCAAAAAAACAAAACCCAAAAAAACAATAATACCCCAAATAATTAATTACTGATTATCAGCTCATATTTGCAAATCTCCTCTCTTGTTACCGGACTACTTATTATCATATGCAGTAGTACACAAGTCTCACTAACACACACACACACAAACTAAACAATATGATACTAAACTAAGCTTTCATATCCCAGAAGAAGCCTGTAATACACTCTGATAGTAACTACAGACTGTTTTTGTAAAGCTTTGCCCTCAGGAATCTTTTTTTAATCAATCACATGAATGGATCAGATTCACAGACTGATGATTCATAAATCATCCTTTGGCGCTGTAGATGAGTATGTTTATATGTGCGGTGATAAAACAGTCACTGCTGTAAAGTGAGAAGCACATGCCCAAAACCTGAGAGAGATGACATGAATTTCAGCTTTGTGCTGATTTCTTTCTTTTTGTGTTGCTGACTTACACTCCGCTGATGACGTCGACAGAATGGGTTTTGGTACCGTGGCCGGTGTCTTCAAGGTTGAGGACGGGTACCAGCAAGTCTGCACTGAGGCCTCGCTCGTTAAAGTTCTGCTCACTGAACAGTTTAACATGTGGGGACAGGAAGTCCTCAAGAAGAAGAGAACAGACAAAACGTTAAAAAAAAATAGAAGTCTGTTCATCAGAGATGACTGTTGCAGGTGATACGTACTGCAATTACAGGCCGAAGTGACTGCAGCCCATCCTCAGACCCCCCCCAGTCACTGTAGTGAGGATACTCCCCCTCTTCCAGGATGTACTGCTGGCCTTCAAAGTCTGCCTCCTGATAGCCCACCCAGCTTTAAGAGTGATATAAAGACATATTACAATACTGATGGCATTTTTTTCTGTATTTCTGTTCCATTACAGTCTGTATTTATCCATCCATCCATCCATTTTCTTCCGCTTATCCGGGGCCGGGTCGCGGGGGCAGAAGCCTAAGCAGAGAAGCCCAAGCTTCCCTCTCCCCAGCCACCTCCTCCAGCTCATCCGGAGGGACCCCAAGGCGTTCCCAGGCCAGCCGAGATACACAATCTCTCCAGCGTGTCCTGGGTCTACCACGGGGCCTCCTCCCGGTGGGACATGCCCGGAACACCTCACCCAGGAGGCGGCCAGGAGGCATCCTAATCAGATGCCCGAGCCACCTCAACTGGCTCCTTTCGATGTGGAGGAGCAGCGGCTCTACTCTGAGCCCCTCCCGGATGGCCGCACTCCTCACCTTATCTCTAAGGGAGAGGCCAGCCACCCTTCGAAGGAAACTCATTTCTGCCGCTTGTATTCGCGATCTTATTCTTTCGGTCACTACCCAAAGCTCGTGACCATAGGTGAGGGTAGGAACGTAGATCGACCGGTAAATCGAGAGCCTCGCTTTTACGCTAAGCTCCCTCTTCACCACGACGGACCGGTGCAGCGTCCGCATCACTGCAGAAGCAGCCCCGATCCGCCTGTCGATCTCCCGTTCCCTTCTCCCATCACTCGTGAACAAGACCCCGAGATACTTAAACTCCTCCACTTGAGGCAAGAACTCGTTCCTGAGCCGGAGATGGCACTCCACCCTTTTCCGGCTGAGGACCATGGCCTCAGACTTAGAGGTGCTGATTCTCATGCCAGCCGCTTCACACTCAGCTGCGAACCGTTCCACTGCGAGCTGGAGGCCCCCCCGTGATGAAGCCAACAGAACCGCATCATCTGCAAAAAGCAGAGATGTGACTCTGAGGCCACCAAGGAAGAAGCCTTCCGCCACCTGGCTACGCCTAGAAATTCTGTCCATAAAAATTATGAACAGAATCGGTGACAAAGGGCAGCCCTGACGGAGTCCAACACCCACAGGAAACAAATCCGACTTATTACCGGCTATACGGACCAAGCTCTCACTGTGGTTGTACAAGGACTGAATGGCCCGCAACAATGGGCCAGACACCCCATACTCCCGCAGAACCTCCCAAAGAACACCCCGAGGAACACGGTCGAATGCCTTCTCCAAGTCCACAAAGCACATGTAGACTGGTTGGGCAAACTCCCACGCACACTCGAATATCCTTGAGAGGATAAAGAGCTGGTCCAGCGTTCCACGACCAGGACGAAAACCGCATTGTTCCTCCTGAATCCGAGGTTCGACTAACGGACGCACCCTCCTTTCCAGCACCCTGGCATAGACCTTCTGTATTTAATAGACCGTAATCCAACATAAAAAGTGAGACCAGCTCCCGAGTGCTTCAAGACTCACATCAACAATGAGCAACACTTGCAAAGCATTAGGAAAACCCTGCAGTACATACAACAGTCCAATGCAACCATACAGGACAGTTTCGTGAATGTGTCATCAATATTTTTGGTACATTTCAGAACTTTACCCAGTGAGTAAAACAGCTAACTGATCATCTGCAGAGGAACGGTTTATTTGAAGAGTTTCAGTCAGGTTTCAGAATTCATCACAGTACAGAAACAGCATTAGTGAAGGTTACATCTTAGAGCCTCTGACAGTGGACTCATCTCTGTTCTTGTCCTGTTGGACCTCAGTGCAGCTTTTGATACTGTTGACCATAACATTTTATTACAGAGATTAGAGCTTGCTATAGGTATTAAAGGTACTGCACTGCAGTGGTTTGAATCATATTTATCTCATAGACTCCAATTTGTTCATGTAAATGGGGAGTCTTCTTCACACACTAAGGTCAATTATGGAGTTCCACAGGGTTCTGTGCTAGGACCAATTCTATTTACATTATACATGCTTCCCTTAGGCAGTATTATTAGAAAGCATTGCATCAATTTTCATTTTTATGCAGATGATACTCAGCTTTATCTATCAATGAAGCCAGATGACGCACATCAATTAATTAAACTGCAGGAATGTCTTAAAGACATTAAGGCCTGGATGACCTCTAATTTCCTGCTTCTAAATTCAGATCAAACTGAAATTCTTGTACTCTGCCCCACAAATCTTAGAAACGTGGCATCTAACCAGATACTCTGGATGGCATTACTTTGGCCTCCAGTAACACTGTGAGAAATCTTGGAGTCATTTTTGACCAGGATTTGTCCTTCAATGCACATATTAAACAAATATGTAGGACCGCTTTTTTGGATTTGCGCAATATTTCTAAAATTAGAAACATCCTTTCTCAGAGTGATGCTGAAAAGCTAATTCGTGCATTTATTACTTCTAGGGTGGACTATTGTAATTCTTTATTATCAGGCTGTCCTAAAAGCTTCCTAAAAGTCTTCAGCTGATCCAAAATGCTGCAGCTAGAGTACTGACAGGGACTAGAAAGAGAGCAGATTTCTCCCATATTGGCTTCTCTTCATTGGCTCCCTGTTAAATCTAGAATAGAATTTAAAATCCTTCTCCTCACATACAAGGTCTTGAATAATCAGGCCCCATCTTATCTCAAAGACCTCATAGTACCGTATCACCCCAACAGAGCACTTCGCTCTTAGACTGCTGGCTTACTTGTGGTTCCTAGGATACTTAAGAGTAGAATGGGAGGCACAGCCTTCAGCTTTCAGGCCCCTCTTCTGTGGAACCAGCTCCCAGCTTGGATTCGGGAGACAGACACCCTCTCTATTTTTAAGATTAGGCTTAAAACTTTCCTCTTTGATCAAGCTTATAGTTAGGGCTGGATCAGGTGACCCTGAACCCTCCCTTAGTTATGCTGCTATAGGCCTAGGCTGCTGGGGGGGTTCCCACAATAGACTGTTTCTTTTCATTCACCTTATTTACTTTGTTTATACTCCACTCTGCATTTAATCATTAATTGTTATTAATCTCTGGCTCTCTTCCACAGCATGTCTTTTCTCTGCCCTCAGCCCAACCTGTCACAGCAGATGACCCCCCCCTCCCTGAGCCTGGTTCTGCTGGAGGTTTCTTCCTGTTAAAGGGAGTTTTTCCTTCCCACTGTCGCCAAGTGCTTGCTCATAGGGGGTCGTTTTGACTGTTGGGTTTTCTCTGTATTATCGTAGGGTCTTTACCTGCAATACAAAGCGCCTTGAGGCGACTGTTTGTTGTGATTTGACGCTATATAAATAAAATTGAATTGAATTGAGTCTGCAAAGGCAACACTAACTGGCAAATGATGATCACTCCAGTAAATGCATAGTGAAATACTCACAGACCACCGAGGATCTTTAGAGACCCGACTGCAGGCAGCGACTTCTTGTTCACAGCAGGTTTGTCTGATTCTTCGTCCTGCTCTTGTAAGTTGTAGATGTCCCGGTCAATCTCTATACATTCTCCATCAAAGTTGGGTTTCTCGAACAATAAGGCCTGGAATGAGGAAGGAGTTTTTACCTCTGTATGTATTTTTAGTCCATTCCTGCCCCAAGATAGACTCCCATTTATTCCACAGATTACAAATACAACATATCTTGGCATAAAATTTCACATCAATCAATACAGCCTAGAAGTTGAGGCTGTAGGCTAAGAGCTGTCAGCATACCAGAAGCTGATGGTGAAAATTGTTTGGACATGCTCATTAGGTGAGGTCTTTCTTTGGCTTATTCCTACAAAGTATAGCTACCAAACCCATGAAAATTGGCAAGATATTTTTATGGAATGTACAGGATTGACTGACCAAGTCTGGTTCTGTAAATAACATGAAGACATCATTTGAATTTAGTCAGGCATTGGTGTTGTTTTCTTAGCAAATAACTTCTCTCCTGTTTACAGGAATTCAGCCATATTTTAATACTAATGTGAGATCTATAACAAACAATTCATCCTTTTTCCTTCGAATTGTTCTTATTGTGAATTTGAGTTAAGCTGTCAACATAATGAAAGATGCTTAGACTAAGCTGTTAGTGAGACTTGCCCATAACAAACTTCCCTTTCTCATCACTCCTTTAGGTCTGAGTGATATTCTCCGAGGGGTATTTAGGAAACATAGAAGACAATTTGATCTGTGTTTCTGTAACAGCAGCAGGTATTTACAGGTGAAACAGATGTAACATAAAGCAGAACAAACCTTGATTTCATTGGGACACTCCACTCTTATCGCTCCCTAAAATAAAGACACTTTATCAGACTGATGCAACTCACAAAATGAAAGTCAAGTGCAAACATTCACACATCAGCCACAACATTAAACCACCTGCCTAGTATTATGTAGGTCCCCTCACATTGACTTGCTGGGGCCTGCAGACCTCAGAACACGTCCTGTGGTAAGAGGCACCAAAACTTTAGCAGTGGATCTTTTCAAGGTTGTTTTCCAGCACAGCCCACAGGTGCTCGATTGCATCTTGAACCCTGCACACTTTGCCCTGTTCTCCAAACCTTTCCTGAAGAAGTCATTACCTTGGTCCTGATTGCAGGTCTTTTTTTTTTAAATCTCTCTTTACGGAGTTGATGTTCCCCAAAACAATTTCTTTTTCTGGATTTTCTCATTGAAGGTATCATGTACTGATAAATGATTTCAAGACCTAAAATACCCCACCCTGAAAAACGCCACTGTAGATAAACTTCACATGTCAGTGGTAATAATGTTGTGGCTAAATTTACTGTGTATTTCATGTACCATACCATTCTGAGGGGTCTGAGCGAGCCAACGAAGGGCTCAGGGAAGCCCCAGGCCTCTGGGCAGGGATACTCTCCCACCTCCAGCACCCCTGTGAACCCTTCAAACCCTGGATCGGTGTACACCAGCCAGCTGAAGACACACAGACAGCATGGGAGAGCAAGGAAAGGTAAGCAGTAACTGATTTCAACATTTAATGTTTAGTCTCTGGAGCTTGAAAAAAGGTGACTGGACTTCTTTTTGTTTCTTGAAGACATTTTCACCTCTCATCCGAAAGGCTATTTCAGTTCTCAACCCAAATGGTGGAGAGACCCAGGTATTTAAACCCCTGTTGGTGTAGTCCCCTGGAGGTGGCCTTTTTTCAAGCTCCAGAGACTACTATGACCTGGATGACTGAGAATCTACACAGATATACAACATTTAATGTTTACTTTCCAGAAAGAAAACCTATCTTAATCTTTTTCATAATGCAAGGTATAATTAGAGCACTCTCACTATTCCCTCCACCCTTCAGTAATCTGTAGCAGTTAACTGTGACAACCACAAGTTCTGGCCTGCAACCTGCATTCCTTCACACACAGAAAACAGATGGATGATTTTACCATCAAATTTTATTTATCTTTATTTGCTCTTGAACTACCTCAGGGTGACTTCTCCAGTTTAGAAATCAACTATTAGCAATTATTATCCCTAAAACAGAGTGCAGGGTTCATTATTCATGTAATGTAAAGAAGTTACAGCAAATTTTTTTGGAAAATCTAAGACCTTATTTTTCTGGTATTTAATTTCAGACTTTTTAATGACTCTGTACCACAGTGACACATGACAACAATGACACATTCCTATAATCCAACAACTACAAGAATCCAGCTGAACTTACACTCCAGAATGGACCTTAATGGAGCCGGTAGTCTGCGGGATCCCAAAGGAGCTGACCTCAACAGTGTCGTCACAATAGGACGTCATCCTCCCCAACCCATTTACCTCTGAAAACAAGTCAATATGGGGTACACTGTAGTCCTGTAAAATATACAAAAATAAAGAACTTCAAGTTTTCATTTTTTTTTAAATTTACAATAAGCCTGGATCTTCTTTTGGATAACTAAGCTTTTTTAGATCAGGTTAAATGAACATGAACTCACCCTCACTGCCAACCGAATAGAGCCGATGACCACAGGCGCTGTTGGAATAGGTTCACCCATCTCATCAAGTGTTGCAGGAATTTCCTCCTCTGCCCACATGTTCACGATGCGATCTGTAGGACCTTCTTCAAGAGCAATGACACGGCCCTGGAAGCCAGGTTTTTCATACAGAAGCCAGCTGAGGACAGACAGAATTACAGCTTGTCACAAAACAAGCATCAAAGGGAGGAAAATACAGTCACATCACCTGGATTACTTTAAATATTCAGCTGCACTACAATGCTAAAGATTTTTGGGGTAAAACTTTTTCATGAACCATTTCCAGGTCCAAACATTCCTTCAAGATCAGTGTAGCATCACACTGAAGCATGGATGCATGTTAAACAGATGCTGCTAAAAATCTGCCTCAAAAGATTTGTACCATCCTCTGATGATTGTCACTGATATGATGGGGGACAGCTTCATGGCGGTGGCATCTTCTACATTAGAGTAGAACTCAAAGGCCTCTCTTCCAAACTGAGCGTGCTCATGTATGATGATCTAGATCGAGAGACAGAAAAATCACTGGAATGCATAATAAAAAAAAAAATGAAATTAAATATATGTTGTTTGTATATATGATGGACTGTACCTTTCCAGGTCTTTTGTGGAACCCTCTTACTGCAGGAATCTGCAAGGTTTGAGAAACTTTTCAGTTATCAACTTAAAGCTGAACTTGGTAGCTTCTGAACTAAACTCCTGATGGCCCTAGCCATTGAGTTCAGTTGTGTAACTGTTTTATGACGAATGTGTCCCTTTCTCAGTTTGAAGATCTTTGGGATTTTCATCCCAACATGGCTGCCATTTAAAAATAAAAGATGTAAAGATGCCATAATTTCAGCAAACTTAGTATTTAACATTCAGAGTTCCTCAACAGGTCACATAAAACTACAATATAAAAGAGACAGTATAGAGTAAAATGTACACTAGCAGACAATTACAACCACTCTATTAAAGTTCCTTTTACTTTGGTATTTTAACCACGTGTCCAGTAAATGCTTGGACCTCTGCTTGTTCTACCTTAACATCAACAGCTTATAGTAATTTATTTTGTTCAGTTTCCTGTTTCTTGTCATGTCCCTGGCAGAGAAACAAACAGTCTGTTCATTTAAACACACACATTTCTTTGCATGGGTCAGCTTTATTTGCCTGTTGATGCAAATATCTCATTTCATCTGGCAGATGAGCTGTCAATGAGATGATCTTGGAAGAGTTTTCTTGTGCAGAATTCCAGACTGAAAACATGTTCATCTATCCTGTCCTTACTTGTAAATGATTCAAGGTTTGGTTGCAACAGCATCACATAACAAAAGAACAGGATATGAAAGTGGGGCATGTGTCACCATGGAAATAAACTAGGAAATTATCAGCATTTTTCAGATGTGCTTAGCTGATTAAAACCCATTCAGGCTTTGAGAATCATTCCTAAAAGTTGAGGAGATCATTTAAAATCTTGTGCCTACCTTTGGCTTTGAAGTAGAAAATCCATTTGGAGGGGTCTGCTGGATGTAGTTGGTGGTTGGAGGCAGTTCTGCAGGGCCCTTTAGGTTCAGGTCCACTTTAGTTAGACGTGCTATCAGGTCCTTGTCCATAGCTGTACTCTCCTTTGTCTTTTGGTTAGTTTGAACTGTCTGTGTTGTGGAGGTCTCAGTTTCTTTTTTGTTCTTCTTGAGTAATTTCTCAAAATGATCAGGCAGCTTTATCTCAGAGAACGTGGGCAGTACAGGAGGAGGAGGAGAGGAGGAGCTTAGGACTGACTCACTGACTGTTCCTGTACCACCTCCAGGGAATGGACTTTGATCTGCACCTTTTACACCCACTTTATCAGCTGTGACATCAGGCTTTAGAGAATCAACAACTTCCACATTTCTGAGTGAGGGCAAGTCCTGCTGCTGGTCAGAGGAAGGTTTACTATTTGAGGCAGAGGAAACTTCCTCTTTGCTATTCCTGGTGGACCGAGGGGAATTCAGTAAGCTGGAGAGGATGGACATCCTATTAAGTCTTGATGTAAACTTTCCAGGCTCTTCTCCATTGTTTTGCCCCTCCTTACCTGCTTCAGCCTTGGTCCCCCCTTGGAGCCCAGGTTTACCCTCAACCTCACTGAAAGTGTTTATTTGCTTTTCAGGTGTGGGAGGGGCATTTTTTTCCAGAGTTCGGCCTTCTCTTTCAGATGCTTTTTGTTTAAGAATTGTAGTTGGTAAAAGGTCAATAAAAGTCCGTCCATTTTTCCTTAAGCCGAACTGGAACTCCTCAGGATCAAATGTTTTCTCAAAATGGTCCTCCTTGATGGGTGGCAGGACAAAATGTGGAGGTGGGGACTTTTTATGAGTATGCTTCTTTGGAGGCAGTGCGAAAGGCATTCCACCCTCCTTAATGCTCTTGATAAAATCATCAGTGTTGTCAGCATCAAATCTTTTTTTGTGGTACCTTCTCTGCTTGCGATGAGGTTCCAAATCTAACCTGCTAGATGGAAAGTCTGCAGTCTGGAGGCTTTGGGATAAAGTGGATGCTTTTTCTGTAGGCTGTAGTCCTTTTTTCAAAGTACTACCTGCAGCATCTGTTTTTCTTTTCTCTTTAGCTCCTTCATCATTAAGTACCACCTCACTGGAAACAACAGTGGGTGATTTTTTCTTGGCTTCCATCTTTGATGCCTTCAGTTCCTCATCCACTCCAACAACCTCTCTAATGAGGTTTTTCTGTTCCTGTTTGTCAGCTACTTTTCCAGCTGTGAAAACACGTGATGTTACTGCTAATTCAGCATCTTTTGTTGTCTTCTCAAGAACCTTTGTCACTACAGACTTTGGTTTCTGTTCTTGGTTAGCATCTGGAGCTGTGGGCTGTTCAGCAATTGTTTCATGTTTCCCCAGATTTACAGGTGTGCTCTTCTGGTCCTTTTGGCTGCTAATTTCATTGCTAGCTTTTTCATTCACCAATCTCTCTGCAGATGAATCCCTGGATTTAGGACTCTCTCCAGCCATCATCTCTTTCACTAGTCTTCCTACTGATGACTTTTTAACCTTAGTCTTTTTTGCAGATTCAGTATTAGTATTATTACTATCCACTTTTTGCCTCAGCATTGTCATCTCTTGAACTGTAGTTATTTTTTCTTCATTTGGTTTTGTTTTGTCATCATTTTTGTCTCCAACCAGTATGGAAGTCTGGCCATGCTGGATTACAAGTTCACTACCAGCATTTGCCGTTGCGGTCTTGGTTTCAGGACTCTCTTTATTTTCTGCACCACCCTTATTTTTGATTTCTATCTGCTCTGGATTTTCTGTTTTTATTGTGTCTGGTCTCTGTTTTAGAACAGGTTGTGGACACTTGGATTGTGTTGACTTGTTTGTATGTTGTTTTGTAATATCTGTAGCATGCTGGCTGCCAACTTCAGTTTCTGTTTCATTCACCAGACTCTCTACTGAAGAATCCTTGGTTTCCAGCTTTTCTTTGGTTTTGGAATCTGTTGTTTTGCCTATCTTTGATTTTGTAATGCTCCCATCTTGGTCGTTAACAGTTATGGACATCTTGATAGATTCATTGCTAACTTCACCATTAGCATTTCCAGCCGCTGTCTCTTTCACTAGTCTTCCTACTGATGACTCCTTACCTTTAGTCTCTTTGGCAGATTCAGTATTAGTGCTCCCCGTACTATCCACTTTTTGCCTCACCGTTGTCGTCTCTTGAACTCGGGTTGATTTTTCTTCCTTTGGCTTTGTTTTGTCATCATTTTTGTCTCCAACCAGTATGGAAGTCTGGTCACGCTGGATTACAAGTTCAATACCAACATTTGTAGCTGCGGTCTCATTCACCAAACTCTCTACTAATGAATCCTTTGTTTCAGCCTTCTCTTTAGCTCCCTCAGCACCCTTTATGTCTTGATTTTGGCTTTCTATTACCACCTGTGGAGATTCTGTTCTTAGAACAGATGTTGGACTTGTGGATTCTGCTGACTTGTCACTGTCTTGTTTTGTTATGCTCCTATCTTGGTTGTTAATGGTTACAGGAGCCTGGACACACTGGTTGCTAATGTCACTATCACCATTTGTAGCTGAGGAATCTTTGACTTCATTGGTACCTTCAGTACTAGAACTACCTGAGGTCAGCTCTTGGGTATTTTGGATTTCTGGTGTCCTCTCCTGAAATTCAGCTCCTACTGTCTCTGGTCTCTGCTCAAATTCATGACTTAGAATTTTAGATTTGATCAATTCCTCTTGGCCTTGGACTTCAACCTTTACAGACTTCAAGTCCCGTTGGAATCCAGCATCACTATTAATATGCAAAGTTGCTGGCTCATTCACCAAGCTCTGTGCTGATGAATCGTTGGTTTCAGTCTCATCTTTAGGTTCCTCAGCACACATAACCTTTAGTTCTTGAATCTGGCATTTTGCCTCCTCTGGAGATTCTAATCGTACCATCTCAAGACTCTGTTTAAAACCAGATTTTGGATCTTTGGATTCTGTTGATTTGTTGGAATCACTGGTTTCAGGCGTTTCTTTGGTTTTGGATTCTGTTGATTGGCTCATCTCGGATTTTGTAACGTTCCCAGCTTGGTGGATCTGTTGGTTACTGAAACTATTAGCATTCATAGCTCCTGTCTCCTTCCCCACTCTTTCTACTGATGAATCACTGATTTCTGTCTTTTCTTTGGTACTTTCAGTACTAGTGCTTACTAAGGCCAGTTCTTGAGTTGTGTCCTTTTCTTGGCTCGCCGTTGTCTTCTCTTGAACTTTATTTCCTGTCATTGGTGGTTCCTGTTCAAATTTATTATTTGTACATGTAGCTTTGGTTGATTTTTCTTGGTCTCTTTTTGTTATTCCTTCACCTTGGTCTTGCTGGATTCCAACTTCATTATTTGCATTTGCAGTTGTTGCTTCCTTTACTGGACTCTCCACTGACATATCATTGGTTTTGTTTTTTTCTTTGGTGACTTCAGTAATTACAGAGGTCTGGTCTTGAGTTACATCTATATTTTGGTTCTCCATTTTCTTCTCCTGAGATATTACCATTTCCGGTTTTGTTATGTCCTCATCCTGGTCTCCAACAATTATGGACTCCTGGACTTCCTGGTTGTTAACTTTCCTGTCACCATTCACAGTTTCAGTCACACTCACCAATATTGATGAATCCTCTGTATATTCAGCCCACTGAGCTTCAGTGCCGACACCTTTCAGTTCTTTAGTTGTATCTGATTGTAAAATATGTTTTTTTGATGTCTTCTGTGAGAATTTCACCTCCACAAGGTTCTGATCTAGATTAGCATTTAGATCATTTTCCTGCATTGCCGTAACATCCTCCCCTTGGTCTCTAGCAACAAAAGCCCTTTCTTGAGTCTCCTTCTGTAAACTCTTCTTTTCTTTATCAGCTTCGGCACCCAACATTTTTGTGTTTATGTCTGTTATTTCTGGACTTTGTCTTTCTTTTACATCTCTGGCATGTTTGTCATCCAGACTTGTGTCTTCATCCCAGACCTCCTCGTCTTTGGTTCGGCTTTCTACCAGTGCCTTTGTTTTCTCACCACTGGTCTCTGCTTTTTCTTTCAAAGGGATCTCACATTGCTGTTTTGTAGTTTTATGGAGTCTTGCTTGGTCCTCCCCTGTCCTTTGTTCCAGAGCATATGTAACTTCTGTCAGTGGTTTTTCTTTGGATTCAGCTGATAAACCTCTGTCCTCTGATGATAGATGTGCTGATTTCTCTGAATTTGTAATGTCTTTCTCTGTGGTTTTGCCCTTGAGTGCCTCTTTGCAACTGTTCTGTGACTCAGTGCTTTCCACTGCTGTGTCATTAAGCTTTTTACTTGGTTTTGAGGCCTTCCATTCAGATTCTCCTGCTACTAAAAGAGCCCCTTTGTGCAGCTGATTTTCAACATTCTTGGACAATTCACAAACAGTCACAGCCTCTGTTTGAATGCCCAAACTCTCTGCTGGTTTCCTGCCACCCTCTTCTTTACTTTTCTCCTCTACTTCATCTTTTACTAAATTCCTGCTTAGGGACAACATGAAAATTTCATTTGTGATCTGATCTTCCTTTAATAACTCCTTTTGCTGCTCTGTATTGGCTGGTTTAGCTTGAACTGAGCCAACTTTTGGTTCAGGATCTTGGACTTTTGAAGTCAGTTCAACAGGAAGACTGGTGCTGTTTATCTCTTCTTTGGAAGTGAATGTATTTACTTCTTTAGTGGGAATATGTCCATGCATATATCCTTGAATGCTGTCACCCTCAGTAGGTTTGCTTGGCTTATCAGTTTCATCCTCAGGAGCTTGTTTTGTGTCTCGAGCCTGCGCTGCAGCATGTTTCTCTTGGATTGAGCCCAGTTTTATGTTACCTGTTAGCTTCATTGTTTTTGGTGATGCCGTTTTCTTTTCTCGTGTCTTGTTTTTACTTTGAATATCGGGGACATTTTCCACATGAGTTACATCAGTAACTTGAGATGGAGTTTCTTTGTCAACCTCACTGCTCCACAGTCCCTCAACTCCTGGGTCTTGAGCATTTTCTGTAATAACTTCATTGTTGTTTTGTAACTGCTGAATGTTTGAAATGTCTTCAGTTGCTGTACTGGTTCTCCTCTTCTCTAATTCCTCAGAATCCTTTTCTTTCAGTTTGGTTTCATGAGTACTGATTTGTTCATCTGTGTGTTTTATAATGCATTTTCCTTCTTCTGTCTTGAATTCAAATCCATCATTACTGTCAGGTTTCTTCACTTGCTCTGCCGTGACACTCTCAGGTGCTTTTACACCCATCTCTGGAGGTGTGTTGTGATTTGAGTTCTCAGAATTCCCATTTTGGGAACGTTGTCTGTGTTTCAGTTTGTTGGAGCTTCTCTGGCCTCTCATAGGAAGCTTGCTCACAGACGACAAGGTCTCAGGTGAATCCTTTACAGGCCATTTGTGGTGTTGTTTGAGGTTGTCGTTCTGTTTGGAGATCCATGATGAGACAGTTTTCTCTTGCTTGGTGGGAGGTGGTGAGACGCAAGAGGTCAGAGTGTCACTCTCGTCATGGATTCTTTTAGAAAGCTGCTTGGATGGCTTCACTGATGGCACACTGCCTGCTGGAAACACATATACAGAAAACTGTACTAATTAGAATCTTATTATGCACCATAGAGACTGCCAAAATCCAAAATAAATATGTTAAAAAACTTACAGTAAATACCAGTACTTGCATCAAAGTAAAAATTCAGCTTTAAAGGGACATTTTTAAAAATCACAAAAACGACTTGTCATAGTGTTCACAGGAATTGGTGCAGTGGTATGGCACAATAACGTTAAGTTGTGTAAAATTTACTTTGTTATAGGTTTGATTTGACTGTAATTTATTGGTAATTATTCCATATTTAAGCACCCAAATTTTCAGATATTTCAATAACTTAAATATTTTGGGTTGTTCTGAGGAAATCTTTTAAATTTTCCACATCTGGAAAGCAGATGTTTTTTCAGAATCAGTTTGAAGTAACAAAGAATTAAAAACAGCCCAACTGTGTTGACTGTGGTATTACGGCATCAGTGATTCATCTTTGCTGTTAAAATGATACAAGTGTAGTGTAATACATAATTCACTCAAACATACCTTAAGTTTTAAAACTAATTTCCTTGTATTATTGAATTAATTAAAATTAGTTTTGTAAGAATAAACATATGAGGATTGTCTAAATAAGTTTGTGTTCTTAAATGCTGTTTGCATCAAAAATTGAGAACCATGATAACATTTTAGAAAATCTGTCTTAGATAAAAGAGAAACACAGAGACATTAAAAAAAAGATTCTTGTATGAAAGGTAAATTATAAATGATCCACACATCTACAAACAGATGACTAAGAGCCTGAGAGCCCCTTAGAAAAAAAACAGCAATTTCTATTTTCCTTATTTGACCTACCTTCATTTGATGTATATTCAAATTTATGGGTCACAGTGAGCTACAAAAGCAGCAAATGTTCAGACGTTGAATTTTTTGGAAGGGAACATTATTTTATTTCTATGTGACCCAAACTTAAGAACAAGAATACTTTAAATTTGCACATATTTTCAGGCCAGTGTAGTAATGTTGGTGCATGAAAAGCAGTGTATTTTAGTGATAAAATGATTCATTAAATTAAACTTTTCAAACATGTGTTTGGTGGGCAGGTTTTGGTCTATGGGTTTGACAGCGCTCATGTAAGCAGTAATATAACTGCTTGATAATCACCAGGTGCAACATGTTGCTTTCGAGCTTTCTTACCTTTCTTTGGACTTTCAGGGAGCGGTGGTGGAGTCTCACTCCCAGGATTCTCAGCAAGCATTACTTCTTTCTGCTCTGGATGCTCTGGACTCATCTTCTGGACTGTTTTAGGTCTGTCTGAGTCCACCTGACTGGATGAAACCTTTTTATAGCCAGTTATATCGACCTTCTTTCTTGTTGGAGATGAAATGGGTAGGCGGCTCTTCAGAGAACTCTCCACGTTGCTCTGCTGCTGTGTTTTTCTGACTTCTGGGCTTTCCCTGTCTGGTGGGTGTCCAGTTTTAGTGCTTCTCTCCTCATTCTCCATGCCATTTACCAAGTTCACAGAATCAAAGTCCTCATCTGGTTTGTCCTTAATGACTTTTGTTCCGATCCTACTTTTCGTGGGAGAAATGTTCCCTGACACTGACTTTGCTCCTTTAGCCTCCTCAAAACTTGGTTTCCTTCCAGGTCTGGGTGCAGTTGTTGGAGATTTTAATGACTCTTTGGTCCTAGGTTGTTTTTGCAGTTTGGGCCCCAAGGCATCCGGTGCTGATGTCTTATCTGGTGTTACTGGCGATTTCACATCAGCATCTGATGTTGACCTTTTGGGGATTTTAGACTTTGAACCTGGAGCACCAGAGGGACTGCTGCCACTTTGGTCTTTGAATGTTGGCAACATAACGGCTCTCTCTCTTTGTGCTGGATTATCATTGGAAGTTTCCACTTTTGTGCCCTCTGTGGAGCCTTTTGCCTTTGTTGGGACATTCTTGGCCTTGTTTCCAGCTGCAGAGGTCGGGGTGTTTTTTCCATTTGCTGTGGTATGCTGGCTTTCTGCTGCTCCTTTAACCCCTCGTTTATGGGGTGCAGCCTGGTTAGTTCCTTGGTGTCTTGCTGCTGGTTCTGCAGCTGCTGGCTTTGTTTTGTTCATGTCTACAGCTGCAGAAGTGTCATCAAAGTCTGAGGCCTCAGAGCCTGTTTCACCTTTAACTATGGATTCAGGAGTATTTGTTTCAGAGGGCGGAGACTCGTCTGCTGGTGTGGATCGATCAAGGTTTGTGTCCTTAAAATCTGCATCTTTGTTTTGGAAGTTCAGCAGTCTGTCAGAAGAGACACAAAAAATATTTAATAACAGCTCTAACCACATATTTTATATATTCACATGAATATAATAGACCCCACACTGAATTACTACACTAAGTGTTATTGAAAAACAAACAAGCAAAATAGAAAAAGAACAGATTCTGACATTTGGTTCAGTTCAATTCAGTTTTATTTATATAGTGCCAAATCACAACAAACAGTTGCCTCAAGGCACTGGGGTTAGGGTTAGTTGTAGACAGGATCAAAAATGCTGGAAAAATAATTAAAAAGCTGCATATTTGGACACTCCCCTTGCACTTGGAGGGTAAAATTCTGATCAGCTTGATTGCTAAATTCTCTCAACTCAGCTTTATTTACAAAGCATCAATGCAACTGATCAAAGTGCTGTACACAAGAAAGAGCAAACAGGTTTAAAGTACATATAAAAACAAAACAAAAAGAAAAACATTCACATAGAAGACAGGGGTTAGAGCAATAAAACAATAAGATGAGTCATGAGTCTTCAGTATCCTCAGACAGGTAACGCTAGCATTATTAAGGTTAAGCATCAGTCCAAAGTGAAGTTTCAGGCTAACTGGCTCAGAATATCCACAGCTCCATCTTCTAAATGTGAAACAAGCTGCTGATGTGACAGAAGAGAAAGGATAGAGCAGCCACGGAGATGAGAGAAAGGAAAGCCACAAAAAAACAAAGACAAGGCAGAAATTACAGCAAAACAAGGTGAGGACAATGGAAGACCAGGAGTTAAGCTCACAAGCATTTATCCCCTCCCAGAGTGGATTGTCCTTAAAATCTGTCAGGCTCTCTGCACGAGATTCAGCAAAGTGCCTCAGACATTTACCTGGAAGATTTAACCTTAACACAAAGCAGCTGTAAGTGCCAAATGTCTTCCTCTGTAAACATGTCTAACCTGTCTAATTTATTTTAAATTAATTTTCACCTGTACAGCATGCCCAAATTCACAAACCTATAATAGAAAAACTGCAAGGCCAAAATGCATCTATAAACCTTCATTTGAAAGGTCACATCTTCTAATTTCTATAACGTGCTTCCAGCCTCATTTCAAATATCAAACATTTTTTTATTCCTCATCACTAATCAATCACATCTGAATCACAATAACTCAAACAGAGTAATAAAAATCTCCACATACTTTCTTCATCTTGTCACCCAAATTTCAGACCTCCACAGCTAATCTTATGTGAGATAACGACTTTCAGGTTTGTAGTGTCCGTGGGGTCCGAGAACATCTCCAAAATGTCTCCACAGGGCCAAATTGTTTCTTTTGCTAACCTTTGTGATGTTACAGATTTTTTACTATCATTCACAATATGCATGGTAAAATTTTCTTGCTGCTATGAATAGAAATGCCATAAAAATGCTTCATACATACAGAGTTCTCCACTGTTTTTCTGTGTGTTTTATGTACAATGATGGTAAATGTGAATGAATTGTTCTTTGGTGCTCATGATGTCCGTAAAAAAAAAATAAAAAATCACTGGAACAATTAAAATGTGGAGAATCTAACTGCTCTACCCATTTGTAGAAAAGCTTAAATACTCAGTCGCTGGTTGAGCGTTTCCATGGGACCGTGAGGTCAAACGCGAGAGCTGCTCATTGTAATGACTAACTTGAGGTAGTGAATGTAAATGGCTTTCTTCTGTAAAGGCAGAAGAAAGACTGACCTTCATTCTACTAAAAGAAATAATCCTGATTCCAGTAAAGTGTCAGAAGTTTATAGAACATGTTTCTGTGGATGAATATTTCAGTGCCTCCCTGCAGGTTTTAGCCCCATTGTTCAACTCTGGCACAAAGCACCATGGGAACTCAGAGCTCAGGTTGCGTGCAGGCTGAGCTCTGTTTCTCTGGGATCAAAGAGACTTTAAAAGCACAGAAAATGAAAACAGGCAGATACTCACGGTTTTGCCTCTGTTGTGTTTGAGCTCTTTGAAGTTGAACCTTCCTCGTCCACAGTCGGCTCAGGGTTGATGTGCACCTTCTGGGCAAAAACCTTGCTCTTTGGAGGCAGATTCACAGTCCTGCGTGTGATCCGGATTGCTCTCGGTCTGTGTCTCTCCTGAACCTGATGTGAACTCTGCATTGAGTCTGTGTCCAGCTGCTCTGTGGTGGTCAGAAACTCTGCAGTCGGTGACGGGGAGGCGAGTGAATCTGGCAGGCTGCCACTGGACAGAGAAGTCTGTGAGGGGGTAGGAGGGCTCTCTGCAGCGCCCTCAGCTTCTGAGTCATCCTCTGGAATTACTGTGACAGGTATGGCCAAAAGAGGCGGCGAGTCTGCTCTAAAGCCCTCCTCCTCCTTTTTTATTACATCCCTTTCTTTTTCCCACTCCACCTCCTCCTCTCCCAGGTGCGTTTCCACCCATATGGCTTTGTGGATCCGGACAGGAGATTCGACTCGGGATTTTTCACCTCTTGTGGGTGCACTTTCACCTGAGAGGCTGCTGGTGGATATCCGAGTGCTTGTCCTGAGCCCTCCTGAGTTTTCCCTCGTTACGTCTGGAGGCTTTTCCTCCTGTTTGCCTAATGTTATTCCTCTCAGAGCCGTACTGTGGACCCGCTCTCCAACCTTCACTGATGCCTTCTTTGATGCTAAGCTTATGGAAGTCAGGTTAGGAGACTTTGGGGACTCCACTGTGTTGGAAAGTGGGATCTGAAGTGATGTCAGTGTGGTTGGGCTGATGATCTCATCCTCACTGCTGCTCTCTGGTCTATTCAATATTCTTTGTTCCAAATTCACCTGCAGCCTTTTGCTCACTTCCTCCACCACTGAGTCGGCAAAACCCACTTCTGAACCAGGATGTGGTTCTGGCTGAATAGTAGATGGAGGGTCCGTGGTAGAGGGAGTTGTGATTGCATTCAGCTCCCTCACACTGCTTCTGCCACTGCTGTTACTGTCTGCGAATGGCATATCTCCTTCTACTGTTACCAGCGAGGCCCTGCTGGAGGCGCTCAGGCTGGAGCTTTGACTCAGGGTATCGCTACACTGAACTCTAGCATCATCCGCCAGAGAAGAAACCAAAGTGTTTAACCCATCTTCCGGCTGAGACTGGGGTGAATGTGCATTCAAGGGGGAAGCTGGGGAACTGGTGTCAGAGGTACTTGAAGGATGACGGCTGCTGCTCTTCTTCCTCTTGGAGCTGAAGAAGTTGCTGAGGCGACCAAACACTCCTTTCTTCTCCTCTGAACTCTAGAAAGAAAAAAGGACAGGCAGGAAAGAGGAATTTTAAGATGCAAGACTACATTAAAGAAAAAAAAAGCAAGTGTGTGCACGTCCAGGTGAATTTTTTAGGTGCCAGACCAAAGCCTGGTTGAATCAAGTAATACAACTAACTGCAGAGTGCAGATTGGCTTTTGAACTCCTGTTTGCACCCACAACCACCCCTTAGTCTGGGCCTAAAGCTACCCAGCCATCATCACCTAATTTTTCTTTTAATCTAAATTTTTCATTTGAATAATATTTAAAGTTTAAAGTAAAAAGACAATAAGTTCAATAGCTATCTGCACACTATTTGGCTCCAAGTAATAATTTAATGCTTAAAATGGGTCCTCCTCATACAAAAGAAAACAAACAGCAAGTGAAGCTCTACTTAATACAAATCACTGTCACCTGTTGATAAACAGGAGCCACAACATGGCAGCTGCAGCTCCAGAGTGAAGGAGGCAATGGCGTGGCATCCCAAATAAATAGCAGCCATTTCTTAGAAGGAAATGTAAAGCAACTTTTCTGCAAAAGCACTAAACTGATATTTATGTTCTTTCTACATGATTATGTGTGATTAGATTTTTTTTAATTTCATATTTTTTTAATGTAATTTTTTCTTTCAGGCTGCTTATTAATTAATTTAAACCATATTAATTGTTCAGCTGTACCGAGCTAAAAGAGAGGACCAGGCTTTGCTTTTAAAAGACAGAAATTAAAACTGAAAGGTATTCTCATTGGCATACCTTTCAGTTCACTAATGAGAATACCTGAAAGTGCTTCTAGATAGGTATTATTTCTGGTTTAGCCAGAAGCTAAAATGTCTGGAATTCACCTTCCTGTTAAAAGGTGCAGCTACAAATAAGATGAACGCATTCAATTTAAAAGGAAATCTTTGCTTATATCAGAAAATGATTCTTCAGCAAGGAAAAGCTAGAAGATGATCCTGGAATCTAAATGTAGGTAAAAGCACTTCTACAAGCTTTAACTGGGTTTAAGCAGCTGCTTGTCAAACATATGAAAGCCCCCCCCCAAAAAAAAAAAATAAATAAATAAATAAATAAAATCAGCTGATTCTGAGGCAATCAGGTGAATTGTTTTTCCAGATTTGGCTGATCACTCATTTACTCAAACACATCAATGTCCAAAATCATGTAAAGTGAACAGTCAGCATGATGAAACTGTGCAGATATTTAAATTTAAGAAATTCTTCTGTGAAAGACAAAATTTATTTTTACCTTATATAGATTTGTGCTCTTCAAGCTCCTTATTGTAATGTGCTCATATTTAAAGAGCTCTTTTATGTTGTGTATTTGTTTTAATTATTGGCAAACATTATTTTGTCATATATTTTTATTTTAAGCTATTACTTTAGTAACACTACCAGTTATGTTTGATGTTCCTAAATTTCCCAACCTCTGGGATAAACAAAGTAAATCCTCTCTTTTTATCTTTATTGTAATAAATTTATTTACCAGTGTCCATTTAACAGGGTTTCTTAAAAGTTGAAAGGCTCTTCACTAAACTGCGCATTAAACACAGACATCCTACTGCCAATAACACCAGCAAAGCAGCCGAGCTAAATGACTAACCAGAAAGACATAAAACACTTTCATTCTCAGCTCAAGGGTCACAGCTTCAAACTGCAGACCCTGCAGACTGTACAAATATTAAATATTACTTCCACAGTCAAGTTTTAACCAGCAAAGAAAGAAAACACTGCACTGCATATAATACACACATTGCAACACCAAAGCTGGCTCTTGTCAAAAACCAAAGAGCACATGTTAGAACAAGAAGCCAGAGCTACAAAACAGACAGCAGCTACAGACCATACAGACCATTGTGCCTTCCTGGAGTCCAAACTGTAGAAATCCTTTCAAGTCCTGCTTCAAATTTAGCCCAAAATTTCAACACAAAACAAAACATACAAAAAAACAAACAAAAACAAACAAACAAACAAAAAAAAAAAGAGTACAGTGAATCTGTGAATATTCACACTTTCTACAAAAAACAACCTCTAAGCTGCCTCATCCTCCTCAGGCAGCACTGACTACTTTCTACCTGAGTGTCTCGTGGGCAAGACCTTCTGCATCACAGCCACTGTGTGTGTGTGTGGGTGGTGGGGGTGTGTGAAAGCGACAAGGAATTCTCAATCCACTAAAAATGAGAGGGTGTGGACAAGGCTGCCAAAGACAAGCATTCCCTTCCTCATTCTAAAGCATGCGTGTGAATGGAAGCCTGTTATCTGCTGCTGCCTTCAAGAACAAATCACTGAGGACTCAGAGTTCACTTTTAGAGAGGTGAACATGGTGAAGTGGGCTACGAGTGTGACAGAGGAGGCATTTCTCTGTGGGACAAACTCATTTCAACACCCTCACAAAGCTTTTCCATATTTTCACTGAGCAAACAGCAGCTGCGGCAGACTGAGGCTCAGTTTTTCCAGTTCAAATCCAAACAGAACAAAGTCAAAGCTGTGGTACTTTACCTCCAGGCTGTTTTCACTCATTTATAGATCCCCCGCGCTGAAGCAGAATTTTAAGAAAGAGCATAAAATCCAGCGTATGTCAAAGCCCGGAGTCATTACTCTTTTCACCTTTGCCCGACTACTGTATTAGTCCTCTTCCAACCACTGCCCTCCTATTTACACAAAGCAAAGACAACTGTCAGGTAGGTGGGGATTGAGCTCCGTATCTGAGTGCATGCCACACTTCCTCGTTTGTTAGCTGAAGCTCTGTGTCAGATGGTAATAAAACACATGGGAAGGTTAATGTTGATTGAAGTTAAACACTGCAGGGTGCCTGAGCTTCATCTCTTACACTGCAGGACGAAAGAACTGCAAAAGTTCATTAACAGAGCTTTTCTTACAGCTATAAAATATTGCAGTAATAAAAATAAGAAATAAGTATTTCTCATTTCTGTACACATTAAATCTGAAATGCATGAATTCCTGAAAAGCCTTATATAAAATAAAATTGTAAATAGATACAGAAGCATATATAGAAATATATATATTAATGCCTACATTTATTTTATATGAATGTTGTGCATTTAATGTAATACAATTTATTTACTGAGGGGTTTAATGTTATTAATTTTGGCAGTTTTGGTCCTCCATATCTTTTCAAGTCCTCCAACAGACAAATAGCACAGAGGACAAGAGGACAGGTTTTTCAGGTTTCTGTTTATGGGAAGTAGCCCAGGGCCACTGAGATCCAATAGGATTTTATGCATCTCATATTAAAGGAGCAGCTCATTTTTACAATATCCAGTGTCCAAACTGAGCATTTAAAATGTCCACCTACAGGCAGAAACAAGCGAATGTGAATGATAATGTGAAATCAGCATTATCCATAAAGCGACCTGGAAACAAACCTTTAAAACAACACTGAGTCAGCCATTTTTCACAAAAAAAAGAAAAGAAAAAAGACACAAAAACAACACACAAAACCATAAAAAAATATTCCTCAAACCAAAGAAACTTGCTCATTTAAAAAGGCACAATCAATCAATCTGGCCTCTAAAACAATTTTAAAAGTCTCAGGTTTCAGCCTGTGGAGCTTCAGCTCTCATTTATTTATGTCTTTGTAAAGTTCCACTTTGTTTTTAGTGCCTTAAGGCATTTTAGACCTACAATGCCATAGGTTTTTATGTTTTTATATTTTTTAGTGAGCACACTGAGTCCATGTGTAATGCTTCAAAATAGGTTAGGTGCCTTTAGGGTCACCTCAGTGTTCAGATGTCTACAAACCCTTAAAAAAAGTCTTTAAATAGGTCCTTAAATTGAGAAAAAATATATGAGTAAATAAAATGTTTGACAAACACGGAAATTTTGGTATGAAAATTCCAAACTGGCCTCAGAAAAATGTATTACAGAGCACCAAATCTGCCAAGATCACAAGTAATTCATTGATTAAATAAACAAATGTCACTAAATGTTCCTATTTAGCAAATAAATGGAGTAAGAAGAAGAAGAAACAGCCTTTATTGTCCCACAGAGGGGAAATTTGGGTGTAATAGCAGCCACAGATATAAAAAAAAAATAATAAAAAAATTACATTTTTGAAAAAATATATATATGAAAAACAGGACAATATTAATATTAATAATAATATATACTGTACAGAAATATACCAGTTTTGGGTTCACTTGAAAAATGTACCGTATTTTTTGGACTATACGTCGCTCTGGAGTATAGGTCGCACCAGCCAAAAAATGCATAATAAAGAAGAAAAAAACATATATAGGTCGCACTGGATCATAAGTCGCACTTTTTTTGGGGGGGGGGGGGGTTGATAGAATCCGAGACCCAGAGCAGAAATTCCATCTTGAACGGCAATTTAAAATAACAATGGATTAAAGAACAGGACGAACACGGTTACGCCTACGTTATGCTAACGTAACACATTCAGCTACATAACGCACAACGAACACGTGTTCGGTATGTTAACGTAACATTAACAGTTATTCAGATAACCATAGCATAAAGAACATACTAACAAGTTAACCAAACCATCAATCCATTGAATTCTTCATCCTCGGTGTCACTTCTAAACAATTCCGTACACTCCGTAGACGAAGCGCCGCTTCCTCTTCTGTGTCGCGTTAGTCAGACTCGTCGTCAGCTGCAGTTCCAATTATTCCAGCCTTTCTGAATCCCAACAGGATGGTTTGGTTGTCACTGAAGCCCATGTTTTCTTGATCCATCCAATGACTTCCAGGAAAGTTGGGTGGCGCATTCTCCCAGTTGCCGTTAAGCTGTGCTCTCCGTCCATCATCCACTGCGCCCACAGGTTACGCAAGACTGCCTTAAAGCTGCAGTTCACGGAGATGTCAAGTGGCTGGAGTATTTTGGTTCATGTGTTATAAATGTCACATATACGTCGCTCCGGAGTATAGGTCGCACCCCCAGCCAAACTATGAAAAAAAGTGTGACTTATACTCCGGAAAATACGGTACATGGTGTGCCTGTGTGTTGAACCTTGAACAGGACAGGCTATTTACTATATACTATATATTATCATACAATATGTGCATGCCATTGATTGTGGTTTTGTTGGGAGCAGTGATGGTTATAAAGTATTACAGCTGCTGGGAGGAAGGATCTGCGGTAACGCTCCTTTGTGCATTTAGGGTGCAACAGTCTGTCACTAAAAGAGCTCTCCAGTTCAGTAAGAACTTCATGCATGGGGTGGGAGACCTTGTCCATCATTGATGTTAATTTGGTCAGAGTCCTTCTGTCTCCCACCACCTGCAATGGGTCAAGAGGACATCCTAGGACAGAGCTGGCCTTCTTGATGAGTTTATTTAACCGCTTCCTCTCAGTTGTAGATAAGCTGCTGCTCCAACATATTGCTGCAGAGAAGATGGCTGATGCTACTACAGAGTCGTAGAAGTTCTTCAGGAGTGCCCCCTGCACTCCAAAAGACCTCAGCCTTCTCAGCAGGCAGAGTCTGCTCTGACCCTTCCTGTAAAGCGCATCAGTGTTGTGATTCCAGTCCAGTTTATTGTTCAGGTGAATACCCAAGTACTTATACAGTAAGAGTCCACCATCTCAATGTCCACTCCCTGGATGTTCACTGGTGTCAGTGTGGTGGGTCTGCGCCTGTGGAAATCCACCACCAGCTCCTTGGTTTTAGCAGCATTGATCAGGAGGTTGTTCTGCTGGCACCAGTCCAAAAAGTTCTGAGTCCACTGTCTGTACTCTGCATCATCCTCATCTGTGATGAGGCCAACTATGGCAGAGTCGTCAGAGAACTTCTACAGATGGCAGCGTGGGGAGTTGATGGAGAAGTCTGCAGTGTAGAGGGTGAAGAGGAACGGTGCCAGCACAGTTCCCTGTGGGGCCCCCGTACTGCAGACCAGCCTGTCAGAGACACAGCCCTGTGTCCTCACATACTGTGGGCGGTCAGTGAGGTAGTCCAGTATCCACTGGGACATGTAGTGGTCCACTCCTCTGAGGGACAGCTCCAGCTTGTCCCTCAGAAGTCTTGGCTGGATTGTGTTGAAAGCACTGAAGAAATCAAAGAACATGATCCTCACAGTGCTTCCAGGCTTCTCCAGGTGGGTCAGAGCTCAGTGCAGGAGGTAGATGATGGCGTCATCCACCCCGATGCCAGGCCAGTAGGCAAACTGCAGCGGGTCCAACAAAGACGTCAACAGAAGAGAAATGTAAATGTCGCAATCTGACAACTGAATAATACCTACATTTATTTTGAATTTTATAATTGATGCATTTAACAGCATACACATTTGTTATTTGATTAAGTCTTTATTTTGGATTCTAACTAATTAGTGGCAGTGGCGCAGTCGGTAGGCGTTCACCTTGCTGCCGGAGGGTTGCTGGTTCGAGCCCCAGTCCCTGTTGTGTCCTTGGGCAAGATACTTAAACCACATTGCCTAATGGTAGCGCCGGTCTCTGGCTGCATGACCGCAGATGCTCATCTCTGGATGAGTGATCTAGAACGATAATTTTCTTGTGTGCCTTGTGCGCGCAAAGACAATGAGTTGAATCTAACTCTTTTGGACTTCCGTACTAATTAAGACAGTCATTTGAACTGCAACTTTATATTTTAGACTTAAAATCAACCACTGAGACCATAAACTCAGGAAAGGGATCAGCTGAGCAGGAAGCTCGTGTTCTCCAAGACTGCTATACAATCGGACTTCTGTTTATGTCCCGGGGAGTCGCCTCCTGCTGGACATTAAAATGAGTGCAGGTTTAAGGCACTAAGAAGTTATGTCCATCTTTTAAATAGAGTACTGTACAGCAACATTAAATTTTAAGATTTTTAAGATTAGGCTTAAAACAT